>NW_018128094.1:1849460-1863650 GCF_001952655.1 Monopterus albus
GGACTAATGATGCTGAATCGACCAATCAACTGTACGAAAACCGAGGGGATGTACGAAAACTGGGACAAAATTTTGACGAATAAAGTCGTTGAAAACCGAATCGTACGAAAAGTAGAGCATACGGAAACCGAGGTTCCACTGTACCAGTAAAGAATTGACACAAGAGGTTGGGGAGTTCTACAGTGGAAGTGGAGTGAAATGCTATTTCTGCATATGGTACTAAAATGTGCTAGTAGACAGCGGTATCTACCAGTATTGTATCATAATTTGGAGTGGCATATATTACAATGATCAGTGACAGTTTATGCTGATAAGAAGTGGATATAACAGTGGAATATAAGTGCTACAAGTGAATACAATGGCAGCTGTTGTGTTTGTGCTTGTAGAACAGCTATCTGCTGTTATCTTAGCTGTCGGGCAAGGAATAACGTTTCTGCTGGGCTTGAAGGCAACCCTGGTTAAGTCATGTACACAATACCACAAACACACATGGCTAATGTTAAAAGTTTAACTCACATAAATGAGTCTGTGCAGCAGTGACTCAGATGGTAAGATGCTGTGCATTAACTCTGAAAGGGGCTGGTTCAACCTCATCTGCCCATTATCCCACGTTTCAATGTACCACTTCCTAGAACACTATTGAAATTGTATAAATGTGAACACGGTACAAAAAGTAGCAGCTCAAAAGACCACAACAGAAATGCGGAATGAAATGTCTAATATTAATTATACTTTATACAAAGTCTCTTGACTAGCTTCTGTTTATCAGCAGTTATTTAAAATCTATGCATCCAGTCAGTGTGAACCAAAATGGTCAGCACTAAGGCAAATGTAATCATATTCTAAACTCTTAACATGGATCAGCCAGTGAGAACAAACAATGGGCCATGATGAACCTACATTAATTTTGCAACAGAAGATGAAATAGATAAATGTGGAAATAAATAAATAAATAACTATAGAAGTGACTGAATGTGAAAATGTAGAATGAAAGAAATATGGGGAAAAACAAACAAATTAATAAATGTGAAAGTTGCATATTCTTATTTCACATTTTAAAATATTTTTAATTAATCATGGTAATTTTTTATGCATGTATTTATTTAATTCTCTGTGTCCCTTTTGGGCCTCATAGTATAAGAATGCCACTCTAAAGTGAGGTGTGAGGTGAGTGATTTAAGCAATGCCTAAGTTTGACATCTTACATATGCCTAGGCCAAGGGCTGACCCCTAACTACATACAGTAAAGGGTTTCATACATAGGTGTTACTTTTCTACAGTAGAACATTATAAGCTTTATAACAGCATTAATGGATTTTATTAGGGTTTCCCATCTGGGAATAGGACTGACCAACACCCCCACAGACTAGGGCTGTTGCATCAAAGGGATTTTTGTCAGATCTGACCACCAGCACAAAAATTTGTTGCTCTCTAAATATTTTATAAATGTATGGACCATTGTCTATAATCAGGAAGTACATGACATGTAAACACACGGATACCCGAAGGTTTTGAGTTCAACCATGAATGAATTATTTATTCAATTGTATGCCCGCTTTTGCATGCCTGTTAATGTACTGTTTCTGAAGAGAAAGTATGTGAAAGTATGTGTTAGGATTTAAACTGCTGTTTGTTTAAAAGTGGGGGGCTTCTGAGTTAAGTGTAGGAATTCGCTTTTACCTGTAATTTAAATTATTTCTTTTTACATCAACCAAAACTATTTGGGTTAACCTTCCTTATATGTGTGGAAGAAACACTAGCCTCTCCTAAATTAAAAGAATTACCAGATTTATTTAATTTGTTTATTTGAAATTTAATTCATACCTCCAACCAAACTCTTAGGCTGAACCTCCTTATGTTGGCATGAAACAGCCACATTTCTCGAATGAAGAGAATTATTTGTTTTGCTTTTATTCTAAATTTTATTTAGTTTTAGCCTTACCTGTAACAAAACTTATCACAGGTAAACTTACTTAAAATTTAACTCTGATGGGGTGAACCACATGCTTTTCCTAAGGTAAATTATTTAATTTTGAGAGAAACATTAAATATTTTATAGATATAATGATTAAAGTGTAACAAACTATATCTGTGTGCTGGTGGTCAGACCTGATGTAATAAGGTCCCTTTGATGTAAGAACCCTAGTCTGTGGGGATGTTGGGCAGTCCTGTTCCCATGAGAAAGGAGACTTTGTGACATGCTGGTGGCCTTCTGTGTTGGTCAGTCCTATTCCCCCATGGGAAACCCTAATAAAATCCATCCATAATGTTGTTATAGAACCTGTGATGTTACATTGAAGAAAAGTAACACCTATGTGTGAAACCTTTTACTGTATGTAGTCAGCCCTTGGTCTAGGCATATGTAAGGTGTAAAATGTAGGTGGTGCTTAAGTGCCATAAATCACTCATTTCATACCTCACTTTGACAGGAGTGGCATTCTTATACTCTCTGGCCTCCATAAAAAAGTGATGAGGTGCAGGAGTTACTGTATATGCAGTTGAGTTCAAATGTTTACACCCCCATACTTTGAAATGGCAAAAAAGTAATACAGTTTTTTTTTTCTAATTAAAATATTTATTGCATATTCAACTGCTACAAATGTTCTTTCATCAACAGAAGTAACAAAACTGGTCAGGGAGTAGATAAAAGGAAAGAGAAACAATTTAGTCATATCAGTGTAAAGGTTTGTATCCTCTTTATGAAATTTTCCTTAATACTTGGCATGCCCTCCCTAACCACCTCCAACCTCTTTGGCTATCCTCTGATCGGTGTTTGTATCCTTTTAGGTGTAATGTTAGCCCATTCTTCATGGCATACTTGTTCCATGTCTGCCAGATTGCTTGGTTGTTTGCTATGTACTGCCCTGTTCAAATCGATTCATGGGTTTTCAGTTATATTTAAGTCTGGAGGTAAAACATTCACCTTATTCTTGTTAAACCCTTACTGAGTTGTCTTTGCTCTGTGCTTTGGATTATTGCCTTGTTGAAGGATCCACTGTCTCTTCATTTTTAGCTTTGTGATTGAGGGCAGGAAGCTTTGTATTAAAATCTTCTCATATTTGGCTGCATTCATTCTTCATTCATTCATTTTCTACCGCTAAATCCCTGAACGGGGTCACGGGGGCATTCATTCTTCCTTCCACTTAATGCAGAATCCAATGCCTGACATAGATTACGCATGACTGTGGAGATGTGGACTTTTGTTTCAATTACCTTTAAGGACCTTGTCAGGTCCCCTGTTTGCTTTAGATTCTTGTGTATGTCTTGAGCAAGTTTCCTAGCACCTCTTTCACTTGCAGTATCATTGAAAACTTGTGGATCAATTTGAAGAGGGCTGTACATAGAAGACACCCTAACAATCTGGTAGACTTGGAATAAGTATGCCATGAAGAATGGGCTAACATTACACCTGAAAGGACACAAACACTGCTCAGAGGGTAGCCAAAGAGGTTGGAGGTGGTTAGAAAGGATGTACAAAGTATTAGAGAATATTTTCATAAAGGGGATGCAAACTTTTGCACTGATATGATTTTCATTACAGTGGAACCTCGGTTTTCGTGATTAATCCCTTTCAAAAAAGTCCGATAAAAACCGAATGTATGAAAACTGAAGCAATATTTCCCATAAGAAATAATGTAAATCCAATTAATCAAAAATATTAACAAAAAATACATTTTATAGAGAATAACTATTTTTACATACAGAAAATGAGAAATAAATATAAATGACTAATGAAATGGATAAATGAACATTTAACATTACTTTTACCTTTATTGAAAACTCTTGTTGGTGTATGGAAGACAGTGAGGAGGGGAGAGGGAGGAGGAGAGGTTATTGTTTGGAAGGGGAATCCCCCTCCATAAGGACTGCATGTATCAAGGCCCTATCCAGGGTTACTTCCCTTCACTCATTTCTTCTGGGAAATGAGTGGCTGAGTCACGCGGGCAGGCAGACGAGTTTGGTAAGGACTAATGACACTGAATCGACCAATCAACTGTACGAAAACCGAGGGGATGTACGAAAACTGGGAAAAGATTTCAATGAAAATTTGTTGTCAAAAACCGAATCGTACGAAAAGTAGAGCATATGAAAACTGAGGTTCCACTGCATTTTCCTTTTCATACTCTTCCTGACCATTTTTGTTACTTCCGTTGATGAAGAAACATTTGTTCTAGCTGAATATGCATTAAATATTATGTTGAGAAAAAAATCTTTCGATCTTTTTGCCATTGCAAAGTATGGGAATGCAAACATTTTCACTCAACTGTAACTGCATAGCTCTGTGGAGCAAATATTTAAATATTAAAAATTCAGACTATGCCTGACTGTTGAAATTTGAAGGTTTTCCACCTGTGTGTGGTGGGGGGTGAAAGAGAGCGAAAGAGAGAAAGACAGTGTGCATGCATACATGTATTTTGCCAGAGGTACCAGTCCTTTGGCCATAAAATATTCTTTTCTCTTGCAGTATCTGTTTCTCTTTATAGGCTTCTGCCGGAGGTGCGAGCCTATTGTAAACACAGTGAACTAAAACTCTGAAAGGGGAAACCAGTGGAGTAACATTATGTTACCTTAAGTTGCTACTTGTTTTATTTTCTCTTTTTTGTGTAGACTTTTTTTTTTTGTTAAAACTGTTTATAATATTTAATATATTAAAATTTGTGTACTTTAAACCACATCATAATGTAAATGTTATACAAAAATGTTGGAATATTATATATTATAACTGTCAGTGTAGGTGAAGTATTGCAATTTGTCATAATCTTGCTGCTTGTGTAGCATGTGTTCTTTTGTTTAGCCTGGTTAAGGTTACATCACTTTGTGATATTGAGCATATCTTGAGAATAACTCGTATTTAATTCTGTTTTAATTTCTGTTGCTTAATTTAAGTGCTTTATGTGCATATAGTAATTATAAGAGTAAGACAACTAATCTATTCTGCTTACAAATCATTCCATGGGCTACAACAGTCTTCTCATTACATTACAGGTGTTCCTATGGAACATGGATAAGTACACATTGATCCGGAAGTTGGAGGGGCACCATAATGATGTGGTGTCTTGTGAGTTTTCACCAGATGGGGCACTACTGGCCACTGCCTCTTATGACACCCGTGTTATTGTATGGGACCACCACAAGGCCACTGTCCTGCTAGAACTGGGGTATGAAAATAACACACAATACGGAGGCTCTAGATTGTATTATTATTCATAAATGCACAGGTCAGAGTGGAGCATTCCCAGGGATTAAAATGTCTCTATAAAGTATTATGTTTCAGCAAAAACAAAGCCTAAAAACAATCTCTTGTGTATCTGAAGGTCAAGGTGAACCTTAAGTTAATTTTCATGCTCCAATGTTGGTTTTATACATAATGGTAGGCCAGTATGCATTTTAAATTGACCTTTTGGGTCATTTTTATAAATACTGATGACATATTTTATAACCAGCCCATACATTGGAAGCCAGTGACATAAAATTAACAGTTTTCATAAGCACCTAATCTGACTGGCTGGAGGTGATCACTTCTCTTCATCACCAGCCAATCAGAATAGGACTTGATGAATCCAACAGTCACTGTTGCTCTTTACTTCGTGTAATTGCTGTAAACACCAAGACAGTGTACATAGAGGTATATGATGATGATGATCCTGAATGGGAAGGAGAGTGACCAAGATTGAAAAGCAGGAGTTGGCATACCACTTCTGTTCCAGTGGTATATGCCAGTTCCCTTATGCTGATTTCCAAGTGGTATGTCACCATTTCCACAGACATATGCCATTTCTAAATGACAGATGCCACTTAAAACTGGCATGCCACTCCTGTGGCTCAACAGTAGTAGCTGATATACACTCACCAGCCACTTTATTAGGTACACCTGTACAATTATATGCAATTCAATGCAACACTTCCACCTTATCTGTGTTTATGAAGCTCAAAATGTTTCAGTCTTTAGTGAAATTGTCAGAAATGTATGAATTCAATTATATGTTTATTACTGAGGACTACAGCATATTCAGAGGTGTTCGTAATATTCTGACCCTCTCATGTATGTAGCTGGGGAGGACAAAAATAGACACACCTCTCCCGCCATCTGATCCAATTCACCACCATTGGACACCTAGGATGAGCAGTGCGATACCCCGATAATTGGAACACACACTCTGGTCTTCTCTTTTAAAAAATGGGAACCACCACCCCATTCTGCCAGTCCACAGACACTGTCCCTGTTCTCCATGCGACATTGAAGATGTGTACCAACCAAGACAGCCCAACTATGTCCAGAGCCTTCAACATCCCAGGGCAAATCTCATCCACTCTTGGTCCCTTTCCACCAAGGAGCCTTTTAGGTACTTCAGCAACCTCTGACAGGGATATGGGTGAAGTTTCCCCCAAGTCTTCCATCTCGTCCTCCTCTTTGGAGGGCATGTTAGATGAGTTTAGGAGTTCCTCAAAGTGCTCCTTCCACTGCCCAACAAGATTCCCAGTCCAAGTCAGCAGTTCTCCTCCCCCCTGCCAATCACATCGAAGTGAAGTAGGCCAAAAGATCTCAAAAAGCAAGCCAACATGCCACAATCCAAAGAAATTCAGGAACACATGAGAAACAAAGTAATTGACATCTATCAGTCTGGAAAGGGTTACAAAGTTGTTTCTAAAGCTTTGGGACTCCAGTGAACCACAGTGAGAGCCATTATCCACAAATGGAGAAAATATGGAACAGTGAACTTTCCCAGGAGTGCCCAGCCTACCACAATTACCACAAGAATGCAGAGATGACTCATCCAAGAGGTCACGAACCCACAACATCTAAAGAACTGCAGACCTCACTTGCCTCAGTTAACAGTGTTCATGACTCAACTGTAAGAAAGTGGCAAAAATGACATCCATGGCAGAGTTCCAAGGCGAAAACCACTGCTGACCAAAAAGAACATAAAGGCTCATCTCTCACTTTTGCCAAAAACATCTTGATGATCCCCAAGACTTTTGGGAAAATTTTTGTGAACTAATGAGACAAAAGTTTAACTGTTTGGAAGGTGTGCGTCCTGTTACATCTGGCATAAAAGTAACAGCATTTCAGAAAAAGAACATCATACCAGCAGTAAAATATGATGGTGGTAGGGTAATGGTCTTGGGCTGCTTTGCTGCTTCAGGACCTGGACGACTTCCTGTGATTGATGGAACCATGAATTCTGCTCTCCTAAAAAATCCTGAAGGAGCTGATCTGGCCATCAGCTTGTGACCTCAAGCTGAAGCACATTTGGGTTCTGCAGCAGGACATAGATTTGGATAGCTTTTTCCCTTAATAAATAAAATCATTTAAAAAATTGCATTTTGCATTTACTTGGGTTATCTTTGTCTAATATTTAATTTTGTTTGATGATCTGAAACATTTAAGTGTGACAAATATGCAAAAAATAAGAAGCCAGGAAGGGGGCAGATACTTTTTCACAGCACTGTATATCAGTGACAACAAACAAAAAAATGAATGCCTATAGTAAATCACTTTTTTTTTTGCCAACAATGACAACTTATGTCAGCTATTACTGTAGAGACACAGGAGTGGCATACCAGTTTCAAGTGGTATCTGTCTTTAGGAAATGATATGGTGGAAAATTAGGGCAGAAATCATTCAGAAATCATCATATGCTACTAGGGAATTGGCATGTACCACTGGAACAGACGCAGTATGCCACCTGCCGCTTTACAGTCACCGATCTGCTTACTGTTGCAGACTAGAGACTTCAATTGAATGGTAGGATTATGTTTGTTTCCTAACAAAGTAACATTTAATTTTTTTCAAGCATAGCCAGTGGCAGCTATTCTAGTTTTGGCTCAGCTCTTTTCATTTGGCTTCCTACACTCTCTGTGTAACACTACACAGGGGTTGACTTATTCTTGTGTATGCGATTTCATGCCTGGGTTAACATCACATTTGGCAATTTCAAAAACACTTGCTCTCCAGGTGGAAGAGTTAAAATTTTAAATAACTTAAACACCACAGAGACAGAGTTTAGTAATTTGACAGCAGAGGAGTACCTCTGCCATCACCCTCATCCATCTTAAATCTCATTTTGTTTGTTTTCTATCATACCACCTCTTTAATTCTAACATCTGTTTTTATACTCCTGCTCTCATCTTTTCCAGCCATCTTTTCCCTCCTCCATCACCCATTTTTGCTGGAGGGGCAAATGACCGCTGGGTTCGTGCTGTGAGCTTCTGCCGTGATGTCTGCCACATTGCCAGCATTGCTGATGACAGGTAAAAATAAAATGACATCAGAGTTAGTCATATTCCTCAAGTGGATACTGTGTCATATTCTCAACTGAATTTTTTAATTAATATCCATCTCACCAGATAGATGTCCAGATTTGCTATACTCGGTATAGTGGTGGGATTCTGAGTGGGGGTTTTCATTGCTTCCCCCAATTCCTTTGAGAGGAACAGTTTTCTAAATCAATCATATCTTTACAAAAAATAAATCAGTCCTTTAATTCAGTATTTTGTAGAAGCCCCTTAAATCAACAATACAAAATGTGCAAAAGTGGAGAATTTGGAGTACTTTCTGAAAGCCACTGTATCATTATGAACATATTTCAGTAATAGATCAAATATTAAGCCCCACAAGTGTACCAACGGTGTTCAAATCCTGAATGAGCAGTGATTTCAGCATAAGACTCAACAAAATGTGTTTGTTCACTGAAACCTTTTTTCTGATGCCTATTAGTGAACATGGGCTGATGGGTGTGCATAGAAAGGTGATTGGTGTAATAGAGTGCAGCAGAGATGCTTCAGTGTTTGCTGCACCTTGTTTTTAGATATTTCTGCAAGTCATGAATCTTAATGGCACTTGATAGCACAGACGTACTGTTTGTCTGCCTGAAAAGATCACTTGACTGTCACAAAGTAGACAATTAGTCACTCTGATCAGTGACTGGCAAAGCACTGAATTACTGTTAGAAAATGTGTTGAGAAGAGAAGCAGGGGAAAGCTCCAAAACATATTTGCTGGGGAAAATGGCAAAATAGGTCTTCCCACTGAAGGATTTAGGACTTCAGGAAAACACCATCATTCTAGGCAATGTAAAGTTAGATTAAGTAAATATACAAATAAATAGAAAAGTATGTGTTTTCAGAAAATGAAATGAGGCCTTCAAAGAAAAGAACACGGCCCTACAGTCAAACACGGTGGAGGCTCACAGATGTTTTGTGCTTCCTTTGCTGCTTCAGGCACTGGATGTCTTGACTGTGTGTTTGGCATTATGAAGACTACCAACAAATTCTGGGGTGCAATGTAGGGCCCATTGTCAGAAAGGTGGGTCTCTTGTCAGAGGTCATGGGTCTTATAGCAGGACAATGACACAAAACAGACTTCTAAAAGCACCAGAATTGGTTTCAGGCAATGCACTGGCAAGTTCTGAAGTGGACAGCAATGAAACCAGATCTAAGTCCCATAGAGCACCTATGGAGAGATCTCAAAACAGCAGTTCGGAGAAGGAACCCTTCTCCTGGAACCTGGAGCTGTTGGCAAAAGAAGAGTGGTCTAACATTTTATAAGAGAGGTATATGTAACTCATTGATGATTATAGAAAGCAGCTGATTTTGTGCAAAGGGTGTGCTACCGAATATTAAGTTGAAGGTGTCTATAATTCGTCCAGTCCATTTTTTTGAAGTCTGTGTGGAATGGATCAGATTTGGCTGTTTTTTACTCTGCTTTTTTTGTGTTGTTCCAATGAAACAATATGAATAAACATGAGAATACTAAAGAATTTGTGATTCCAACACTTTTCTGGGACAAGTGGTGTGTTACCTGACAAATGCAGAAGTGCCAAAATTTTGGGCGAGTATAGCACACATGAGCACCACTGCTTGATGACGAATATCAGCCTCCATGTTTGTTTATTTCTGAAGTTGCATTTGAGCCCTGGTGAGTTCCCTGGTCTCCAGAATTGGTGTGTCTGAAATTGTTCAGTAAAAATAGCAAGCGTGTGGTCCTGCCTGTGTGTGTGCTCTTAAGATTAAAACGTGAAAGAAATTGTTAGAGCTGTCATTATGTCTGTGGTCTCATGTTTTTAAAATTGGTTAAGATTATAAAATCCTCTAGTGTGGGCCCAGCTTTACTCATTGTGTGTAGGCATGAGTGGTTGGTTTTCTTAATTATCAAGATAGAGTAGATAAGAAGTGTGCTGGTATGAGGAGCCAAGCAAAGAGGAGGAGTGGTTCTGGGACACTGGAACAGTTAGTTCTACCTTCTCGGGGTCGAGGGCCTAACTCAACGAAACACCAGATATTGAGAGAGTGCCCATCTGTTGACACTGTAGACTTGCCTTCACTCTTGCACCCTCACAGAATTTATGTTGTCGTTGATGATAATAGTTAATTTTTTTCAAAGGGGTTGTTAGGGGTGTATTTTTGTTCTGGTTATCATAGAACAGTGACATTGATTGGAAAATTGAGCATAACATGGATACTTTGGCACATTTAATTTTGTATTGTCAACTTTTTGCTTCATCCATAGAAAGATATAGTATATTAACAACTGCTTAGCAGGTTGCAATGAAATTTTTTAAAAGCATCCCTAGAGATTAATTTTTTAAAATTTCTCACCCAGTTTATAATCAAGATATTTTAATTACGTGAAAATAGCAATCTAAGGGGCTTTGTGGCAATAAATTTCACGATTCAGCAAACGATCCTTTTTAATTCAGTGATCCTGCAGGCATTCTTCTAGTTCCAGCTCCAGGGATATAAAATGGCATTTTTTCCAACTATTTCTAGAACTCTAAAGTTGTGTGTAGACAGAAGGCAAAGCAAACTTTCACTTTGTCCATTGTGTGAATTTCACCGCTGGACCATTTACTGTTGTTTATTTACTCCAGACAGACAATGTAGGCTACAAGATGTACAAATGTTATCTGTGAGCTAGCTAGCAACATTCACACTGACTGTCTGTGGCAGTGTTCTTGTTTGTCATCAGCTCAGCTTTTGACTGATCTCAGAACTCAGCAGAGACTCCAGGTCTCACTAAACATAGAGTAAGAATAGAAAATAATTGGTATGTTGTTTATCTTGTCTCAAGATTCTTTTTAAATTTTGTGTTGTAATAAACACTGCCGCCTCTAGCGACCCAGAAAAGAAAAGCTTTTTTCTTTTCATTGGACCCTCTTTGCCTGGTAAATGTCCATGTCTTTTAACTTTATTTACCCCCAGTTTGTAACACAGGCCTTTGGTTATAAATTATTACTCGCTGACCTCAGATGTTGTACATTCATTTCTCTGATTACTCAAACAATATTGTAGAAAACCTCTGTATTTTTACAAGATAGGAAAAGTTAGAACAAGTACTTTTAATCAGACACCTTCTATAGTGGTATATGAGAAACTGCTCAAGTAGAAGAGGGCACTGACAAAGTTAACTTGACAGTCAGTAGCTGGACACACATTTTACTCAATTTGGTCTGATGAAACACTAAGAATACAAAGGTAATTCATTTCCTTGCAGTTTGGATTCTGACAGCAATGTCCTTGTGCTTTGTTTTTTCATCTGTTCCTGTTCAGATTGGTTCGTTTCTGGAGCACTGAAGAAAGGGCTCCTCAGGCCATCGCCTCTATCTCTAATGGCCTCTGTTGTGCCTTCTCTGCTGAAGGAAATGTCCTCGCTGCTGGGTAAGACATAACATTATGTTATCTCATTACCACTTTACTGGCTCCTGCCTAATGATAGAGGAGCTAGGGTTCTCCATGTTGTATCTTAGATTACCATCACCTTGAGTAGATTGTATGTGTTCTTGGGTGTTTTTAGTTTTGTCTGAACATTTCCACTGAACTTTTGCACTTAAAATGTACTAGTGTTGTCTTGTGAGTATCCCATTTATAATACCTCCTCCTTTTTGACTTAATTATTTGTTTGTTCTAGGACTCGCGATGGTAGTGTGCATTTTTGGGAATGTCCTCGTAGCATTTCCACTCTGCAGCACATGTGCAGAATGGCTCTCCGCCGGGTGATGACCACCCAACAGGTAGAGGCCCTGGCCATTCCCATGCCGCTGCGTGACTACCTGGCATACAAAGTCATTTAACCCCCACCCTAGCAAGAGCTGACCCAACTCACACGCCACAGCAACGGCGTCCAATGGATCTCTTATTTTGGAGATGGACAAAAATTGAAACCCTTTTTTCATGTTATTTTGATAAACAACTGTAAGTGATCAGGACAGAAAGAATGGAGTTAAGTTTTACAGAATTTCCAGTGCCACAACTCTGTTTCAAACATCCCCACATTCATTTGCAGCAGGGTATTGTGCTAATTTGTACATATTTATTTTTGTAAGTGATTTAATAAATTTATACCTTTTAAGGTCAAGTTATTTCTGATGCCTCCTGTCCTTTCCATCATATCAGTGTGATACCTTAGTGTTCAGCTCCTTTTCTATGCGGCTCCAGTTCTCTACCAGACTCAGTGATTCATTTTTTTCTCTGACTTAAAATTGGCTTTTGCATTTAATGAGTTGCTTTGCTATAGTACTTCCTCTTAATGTCAGGTTTTTTGGTGAGCTAAAGGGAAGAAGTATGTGATATTTAAAGGATGCAAGATTTTGAAGGCATATTGAGAATCTTTACATTACTGCCATGGCATAAAAGAAGCAAAATCAAGAGATTTGTTTTCTCCCTTAGATTTTGATTATTTGCCTAAACATTATTTATACCAACATGGCACTTGACACTGAAATCAGGACTTAATTTAATGTATATAGGCAGTAGTTTTTAATACACACACAAATACATTTGCCAGACACATCAACCTTTACATGACCCTGTACAGTATGTAAATTTGTCATTTAATTTCAGGTCACACCAAAAATGTGCCATTTTAAAAAAAGGGAACATTCACAGCTAGCAGTCAAGATACAGTACTAGATAATGAGCAGCTCAACAAAAAATGAATTGGCATTTACATTGGTATCAGTGTATACAGTGGATTCAGAAAGTGCTCAGACCTTTTCAAGTTTGAAACATGTTTCAGACATCTTAAAATGGGTTCCGTTTTGTCTGATCAATCTATACACAATATTTCACAATGACAAAAAAGTTTTTGGAGTGTTTTGTAATTTTATTAAAAATAAAAGACAAATATCCCATTTACCTAAGTATTCAGACCCTTCATTTAGTTTGGTTGCTAAACGGGTAGCCTCTTGTAATGGCTTCACGGGCAGCATCCTTGCTCGGTCCTCAGAACCTATATATGAGACTTGGAATGTCCTCGGCCGTTGGTCAACCAGAACAAGATGCACCCTATATTTTTCTGTATCCACCCTTCCCAATATACTGAGTTGTCTTCCAGTCTCAGAAAAACATCCCCACAGCATGATGCTGCCACCACTGTGTAGAGATGTAGAGATTGTATTAATGAGATGATCCTGAGTGCCTGGTTTTCTCCACACACACCATTGGGAATTGTGGCTAAATAAATTAATTCAATCTTTGACCTCAGACCGGAAGATTTCTGGTGGTTTTTGGCAAACTTCCAGCGGGCTATCATGTCTTTAGTCAGGAATGGCTGCTGTCTGGCCACTTTACAATACTATAGAGGCCTGATTGGTAGAGTGCTGCGCTGATGGTTGTCCTCTTTCAAGGTTCTCACATCTCCATAAAGGAACTCTGAATCTTATTCATAGTGACCCTACCTGTAGCAGTCTGATGGCTGTGCCCATCACAGTACAGGTTTACCTCTGCATTAGGTAGCTGTTCCTTATGCAGGTTTTCATGTAATCTCATTTCAATGTCTGTTCTGCTCACACAATCATGGTCCTGGTCTGTGACCATCTGTGTAGCCATGTTGGTTCCTTCACTTGTGAAGTGTATGTGAGTTTGGTTAAGTAACTGTTGTAGGTTTTGGGTCCTCTGTGCCGACAGTGTGAATGCTTTAGAATCTAAAAATGCTTTTACTGCATGCGTTGTGTGTATGACCGTTTGATAACCCATCGTGATGTGTGCAGTTTTCACTATTGCTCGGCCAATTGCAGCAACATGTCTCACACAAGTCGGATGCCCCCTTTCAACGTTATCTAACTTAGCACTGTAGTACATCAACACCTTTCGATTGTGACTTCCACCGCTGTCATCTCCTCTTTGAAACAGGACTGCATTTACAATGCCATCCTTTTCATTGACATCTAGGTGGAATGGTTGCGAGTAGTCC
>NW_018128094.1:1869534-1870400 GCF_001952655.1 Monopterus albus
AAGTTGGCTTTAAAAACCTTTTTCTTTAGGCAGGTTTTTGAGGCATAAATTGGCTCTCTTCATTTAAGGGTATGTGTATATGTATTGTTGTATATATATTGTTGTTTTAATTTTTTTTTCTATTTGCTCCAGGTTTCCTCTGGTTCTTATTTATCTGTTGTTTTTATGTTTGCAGTCTTATTTTGATTTAGGATTTTACCTGTACATAATTTTGTTCTGTTGTACAGCACTCTGGGCTCCTACGACTTGTTGAGTGCTATAGAAATCAAGTTTATTATTATTATTATTATTATTATTAAGGAATCGTCTTATCACTTTGATCATAGGCCTACATGGAAGTAGCATCATATAGGCTTACTTCTCACTGCATTTAGCAGAGTTCTTTTGCATTTACATGCAAAGCTCTCTCTCTGCTGTAGTGAAAGACTCTCCTTAGACATCTGCATGTAGCCAATCAGAAACCAGATGATTATGGTTTTAGCTTTTGATATATATACTGTAGGCTAGTCACTGACCATAACAGCTCACACTTATCTTGGATGACTGAATCCACTAGTCACTGACCATAACAGCTCACACTTATCTCGGATGACTGAATTCCACTTTTCTAATCTGCAGCACAGGTGGGGGTTGAAGAGTTCAATTACATGTCATGATAAAGGGTTTGAACCTGCTTTTGCTTTATCACTGCAGAGTATTGTGTGTAGAATGATGTAGAAAAAAATGAATGAAATCCATTTTAAATGCGTCTGAAACATTACAAAATGTGGAAAAATTGAAAGGGTCTGAATACTGCCTAAATCAACAGTATGTATTCCAGCAAATGAGTAGAGAAATTACAAAGATATTTTTGAAACTGTTATTGT
>NW_018128094.1:1874942-1883111 GCF_001952655.1 Monopterus albus
GACAGGAAGTTCCCTACAAAACAAGGTTTCTTAACAAGAAGCCAGGAGCAGATCATGACACGCTGTGCTGGGGAGGAAGGGGAGGGAGGCAATGCAGGTTTGGGCCATTTAAGATCCCAGTAATATACACTGCTCAAAAAAATAAAGGGAACACTTAAACAACACAATGTAACTCCAAGTCAATCACACTTCTGTGAAATCAAACTGTCCACTTAGGTAGCAACACTGACTGACAATCAATTCCACATGCTGTTGTGCAAATGGAATAGACAACAGGTGGAAAGCATAGGCAGGTAGCAAGACATCCCCAATAAAGGAGTGGTTCTGCAGGTGGTGACCACAGACCACTTCTCAGTTCCTATGCTTTCTGGCTGATGGTTTGGTCACTTTTGAATGCTGGCGGTGCTTTCACTCTAGTGGTAGCATGAGACGAAGTCTACAACCCACACAAGTGGCTCAGGTAGTGCAGCTCATCCAGGATGGCACATCAATGCGAGCTGTGGCAAGAAGGTTTGCTGTGTCTGTCAGCGTAGTGTCCAGAGCATGGAGGCGCTACCAGGAGACAGGCCAGTACATCAGGAGATGTGGAGGAGGCCGTAGGAGGGCAACAACCCAGCATCAGGACCGCTATCTCCACCTTTGTGCAAGGAGGGACAGGAGGAGCACTGCCAGAGCGTGTGTGTGTGTGTGTGTGTGTGTGCGCGCGCGCACAGGTCTCTCTCTATAAGTACTCTATACTCTTATTTTTTTATTATTATCTCTTTCCTTTGCTTGTTGATATGTACTGTACGTACACATTGAGAGCCGCTGTACCAGAGTCAAATTCCTCGTGTTTTCGACACACGCTGGCCAATAAAGCAGATTCTCATTCTGATGTAGCCTATAGAGCACTCTTTATGTTTTTGAGAGTACAGGACTGAGTTAAATAATATAGTATTAATTGAGTGAGATTATTTTATTATAGTAGCAGTAAGTAGGGTCCGTTCTGATCCACACTCCAAATATAGAAGGTGGCGGTAATGGACCTAAAGTTGTTTGCCAACCGCCACTGAACAACAGAGGAACAAGAAACAGAAGAAGAAGAAGACGAAGCAGCAGCATTAGCAGCAATAGCGATAATTGTTGTAGCATCTAATCCGCTAAACCAAAGAAGAAGAAGATTCAGCGTTGTATTTCTGTTTCCTAGAGACGAGTTCACACCCATCAATAAGGCACTTGGTGCTTTGTTGTATAGGAGAACAGTGAGTATTTCTTTACATAATAAATATATGTACTTTGAGAGAGAGGACGGATTTTGTTTTAAGACAATAGTATCGAGGCAGGCAGACAGACAAACAGTCAGTCGGTTGGGTTGTTATTTCCCCGGATGCCAAAGCTCTAAGGATTTGACTTTAGCCAATTAGGGTTATTAATTAACTACAGTGGATTGCTCACTGGGAAATTAAACAATATGACATTGAATTGCAGCTTGTGTTTTTTCATGTGATGTGTAAAAGAAACGCAAACATTTGTCATTAGCGTCAGGCAACGTTACCCCCGCGTTCCAAACAGTAGCTCCAAAAACTAGCTAATGTGAAAAACGCATCTATTTTGGCTAGCCGTCATGCTTTTGGGCCTCGGGTTTCACATCAGGCTCGTTTTGAAAAGAACTGCGCCTACCTTGGTCAGTGGACGAGAGCAGGCGGCGACAACAGGGGGCAGTGGCAGAAATCCGCATTCAAGACGGACTGTTGAGGAGCTTTCTACCAGCCTGTACTTTGTACAGTAAGTCACAGAAAGACTCACATCCGATAAAAATAGCATCAAACCAAACTTTTCAGCTTCTAATTAGGGTCTAAGCAGTTGTTGTTTTTCTCTGTGACAAAAAGAGCGATGGCAATCTGATTTGTGTCGATCTCCATACTCCATGCTATTACTCAAATACTGTGTCTGAACATTTATAAGTGGTTAAGGTCCCGGGGTCAAAACAGGGTTGCGTCAGGAAGGGCATCCGGCGTAAAACACGTGCCAAATGTCAACATGCGAGTCGTCAGTGTGACGATTCGCTGTGGCGACCCCTAAACGGGAAAAGCTGAAAGTGACTTTCGTTTGTGTCTGAACATTTATGTGGGCTACGTTCTTCATATAAAACAGTCACCATATCAGTTTGTTGCTGTATTTGAGCTGACCAGGCTATTTGATAGGAAACTGGATAAATATATTCATAGCCATTTTTGATCTGTCAGAAGTCATTTAAAGACTCTTCACATCCCACGTACCACAGGCTTTGTTATTTAATACTTAAGGAATTAAATCAGTAATGTTCATATTTTCTAGCAGAACTATTTGTAATGTACTGTAAGCTGACTGTATTCAGCTTCTCTAATTGATAAAAGTCATCATCACCAACAGAATAAACCTTCATAGTGCAAATGCCAACTAATAAAATCACAGTCTCTGTAATTATACAAAAAATAATATGTTTCTGTAAAATGCCATATTGTTGATCTAACGTCTAAACCAAACATATCAGGTGAGAGCCAGGCATCTCCCATCATGTCTTGAACTAAATCTCCATGAGAATATCATTGCCTTTGTAGGTGCTACTTCACAGGAAGTCAAGATCACGAAAACTAACTGGCATGCATTGTGCATGATGATTGATAATGTGCAGATCTATTGCTCACCCCTCGCTTAATAAATTAAGTAAATGTTTTTTATTATCAAAATTTGTATTGATGATTAGTTGTGGATTGACTGATTAACCAAATAGATGATGAGAAAAGATACGAGAATGTGTTTTACATATATCAAAGAAGTTGACTTTTTTCCTTCAAGATAGCATTGTAGTCAAGAGAAACTATTTAAAATATAAACTGTTCCAGTTAAGTGAAATGACAAAAGAATCATTACATATTAACATTGTTACTGTAAACCTCTTTCAAAAGTTCATCCTTTGAATATTGTCACATCAATAATATAAAGGTGTTTCATTGATAATATTTTATTTTTATAAATTTGTCTTCTTACAGTTTGCTCTCTCTCTCTTTCCACAGGGGATTTGTCCAGGTTCGTCACTACAAAAACACCTGATTAGTGAACTAGATGAAGAGCTTTGAAGGAAAACTAGAGCTACATTAGATGTAAAGGTAGTGTTTACTTTTTTCATAATGTTTAATCTGATGAAAAGGGATAAAGAGAGAGAAGGGAGTAGAAAAGAGAAGAAAGATAAAAAGGAGAGGATGTCTGCTGCAGAGCTGCGCAGCCTGGAAGAGATGAGTATGCGGCGCGGATTCTTCAACCTGAAGAGGGAGGCTAAGCGCGAGTCTAAGAACAAACTAGAAATTTCCAACCCCATTCCCATCAAAGTGGCTAGCAGCAATGAGCTCACCCTCACCCTCACTGACATTGAATCAGAAGGGAAGAGCATCAGAAGCAGCATGGTTCTGGATGACCAATTGAGTGCTGCCAGCTCCACTGATGATCTGAAGGGTGAGGGTGGAGGAGGACAGGACAGACACCACAGCTCAGTATGTGAACGTGTTGCTCACTTTGGTTCACTTGCCAAACAGAACTCTTCGCAAGTGGGTCAGATGATGAAACGCTTCTCTTTTTCCCAAAGGAGCAAAGAGGAGAGCTCTTTAGAGGGCTCCACATCCTCAGGCCACAACTCTGCTGCTCCATCACCTCAGGTGGAGAGCAAAGTTTTCAGCATGCTCTACGAGCACAATTTCACGTGCCAGCCTGGAGCAACCGCCACCAAAAAAGTCTGCATTCCTGAAGTGGTGGACAAGACCTTTCCTGCACAACTGCAGTTGCCAGCTGTGACTGTACCAAGTGCACCAGAAACACGTGAACTAGAGCTCCAGCGCCGCAGCACTGGTGACTTTGGCTTTTCTTTGCGTTGCACTACTATGCTGGACCACGGCCCTGATGGAAGAGTATACAGACGTGTAGTCCATTTTGCTGAGCCTGGTGCTGGCACTAAGGACCTGGCACTGGGATTGGTGCCAGGTGACAGGCTGGTGAACATAAATGGACAGAATGTGGAGAACAAGAACCGGGATGAGATTGTGGAGATGATCTGTCAGTCAGGAGACACAGTGAGACTGAAGGTGCAGCCAATCCCAGAGCTGCGCTGCTGGCTGAGGAACATTGAGGGGCCACGCTGGGAAGCCAGACATGTAAGCAGCTTGTCTACTTTCTATGTATAAACGGTTAAATGCCACTGTTATTCCCTTTGGGTTCAATGGCACAGTTTTTATATCTTGATTGACTATCTTCCAGTGTAAATTCTTTCATGTTATGTTGTTGTAATGTCAGAAATGTTTTTTATCAGGCAGATTTAATGCAACAGAAGCACAGCAGTGTGCCCTAATCTCAAGGGCTGTGTTGTTGTTAATGTTACATTTGCAGCTGTGGAGAACAGCATTTGTGCTGCAGTGTTGCTACCAAAGAAAGCCAGTGGTATCCCATATGGGTACAGGTCTGTAGAAATAAGGTCTTTGCCTCAGCAGTTTGGCTGCAGTGTGTATGTCTTTCTGTGTTGCTCTTGTTATCTCTACCAAGGGTGGGGGTTATGCTTTTGCTGGTGTTTGTTACTTTGTTAGTTTGTTAACAGCATAACTTAAAAAGAAATGAATGGATTTGGATGCAATTCTTTGGAGAGGTCACAGAATAATTAATTAGATTTTGGTGCTGACCTGTATCATAATTTGTATACAGAAATATTTTTAAAGATAATTCACCATTGTGCTGCAAAGGCTGCTTGACTCTATGTAAGCCCCCTTGCGGCCAAAGTGCATGGCTGTGCTGATGAGCACTCTGAGCACATACAGAGACAACGCTCTGGGTTGATGACAACTGCCCGTTCATTTTCAATGAAAACCGAGTGCTGTCACTCAGGATAGCCCACTGTGAGAGACAGGGACTGAAGGAGCCCAGAAAGGCAACAGTCCAGAGCTGGAGAAAGATGTATTCTATTCTGCAACAGCTGGGCCAGAGCATGAGGGCAAAGATTTTAAGTATACCCCAAAGCTCTTGTCCGTAGGACTGGTATTATACCATTTTATTAAGTTTTGAAATGTTTTCAGGCGACAAAGTAATCACTTCTATTGAGAATATGTGTTCAGTCTATCCAGGTAATGCCAATTTAGATTTTGTTCTGACATTTTCAGAGCTGTGAGCATAGACCAGGGGTTGGGAACCTATGGCTTGTGAGCCAGATGTGGCTCTTTTGATGACTGCATCTGGCTCGCAGATAAATCTTAGCTGACATTTCTTAACACAATAAGTAATGAATAATTCCGCTAACATTTTAAAGTAAAACATTACAGAAATCACAGTGTTAAAAATAACGTTCAAAATATAAAACATTCTCATGCATTTTAATCAACTTCCAATTCAGGGTTGCGGGTAGCTGGAGCCAATCCCAGGTGTCCTTCGGGGTACAGGAGGGTCCGACACCACTCTACTTTTATTGATAATGCGGTAGCCTACACGGGTCGTTGTGAGGTCAAGAAGTAAACTTCCCTCCTTTTAATCAAATAGTCAGCTAGCTAATTTATGCAGAGCAAACCTTTTTGACGAAGAAGATGGCGAAAAGAAAAAAAGATGAGTACCGTTCATTTCAGCACCAATGGACAGAGGAATTCGCCTTTGTGGAAAGAGCAGGTTCTGCGGTGTGTCTAATATGCAATGATAAAATTTCATTGATGAAACGGTCAAATATAAAGCGGCACTTTGACGCACACCATGCTACATTTGCATCGAAATATCCAGTGGGAGACAGCAGGAAGAATCAGAATCAGAATCAGCTTTATTGGCCAGGTGTGACGGACACACGAGGAATTTGACTCGGGTACATCGGCTCTCATTGCGAAAAACAGTAAACCAGCATAAGGCTGTGTAATATAACAAAATAGCAGTATTAACATCAACAAACAGTGCAAACAATGCAGAAAAAGCAGTATAAACAGACAGTAAACAATGCAGACAACAAAGGAATGTTCATTCAAATGAGATAAATAGGGATAAAACAGAGTACTTAAGAACTAGAGACCTGTACAAGTCTCTATAATCTGTATGAGGTATATTTACAGGTATTGCACTGAGGGTTATGGTCCAGTCATACTGTCATTGGTTAAGTATTCATCAGGGTGACAGCCTGGGGGAAGAAACTGTCCCTGTGCCTGGTTGTCTTAGTGCACAGTGACCTATAACGCCGTCCAGAGGGGAGGAGTTCAAACAGATTGTGTCCGGGGTGTGAGGGGTCTGCAGTGATCCTCTCCGCCCTCCTTTTGACCCGTGCGATGTACAGGTCCTCCATGGAGGGCAGGCTCACACCAATGACCTTTTCTGCAGTCCTGACTGTCCGCTGAAGTCTTGAGAATCATTTATAGTTTAAGCTGCTTACACTTTACATTTAATTCTGACATAAATCATACCGCTAAATTACTGTATGCACAGTGCTTGAGGCCATGTCTTTTGTGTGTGTGCTTTTGTAGAGCTGCTAGTTATCTCATCCCTCAAGCCATACATATTGTACACAGTGCATTTGGCCGCCCTTAATGCAGTGGGACTGGGGCCATTCTCACACACAAGCAGCGTTTGCGCACAGGGAATACGTAAGTGCTACACACACCAAATCTATTTTATGCCATATGTGTGGTGCATGAATTGCATAAGCAGGGTGTGTGTTTTCATGTTTATACATTTGTATGGATTTATATTTATTGATGTACAATGTACAATATGCATGCTAGTGCACATGCGATATGTGCTGTATGTATAGCAAGCAAGGTTTAAGAAACTGTCGCTCTACAGGATGTCCGGGATGATGGTGTTGAACGCCGAGCTAAAGTCCACAAAGAGGGCCCGTGCATACGTCCCTGGGGAGTCGAGGTGTTACAGGATGTAATGCAGTGCCATGTTCACTGCATCATCCACTGACCTGTTTGCCCGGTAGGCAAACTGCAGGGGGTCTAGCAAAGGGTCTACGATGTACTTCAGATGGGCCAACACCAGTCTTTCAAAGGACTTCATAACTACAGATGTCAGGGGGACAAGAAGGCATGCCAAGAGCTACTTGTGCAGAGTGCAAGCTAGTCAGCAGCAACTCCGTGTATGGACCCGATAAGGTGACTAGAATTCGGCTAGCTTTGCTGGTTCTTTAGCCATAGTGAGGAACGGAAAGCCATTCACAGATGGCGAGTATGCCAAATCATTCATGCTTGATGTGGCCAATGAACTAATACGACTTTTCGGATAAAGATAAGATAATCAAATGAATAAAAGACATGCCTCTGTCAGCAAGTACTGTTCACAATCGTACCATCATGATGGCAAATCAAGTGGAGGAAACACAAGTGAAGGACATAAATGCAGCGCCATACTTTTCCCTCGCTTTGGATGAATCAACAGACATAAGCCATTTATCCCAGTTCAGTGTGATTGCAAAGTATGAGGAAAGTCTTGCTGTTTTGCCAAGGGTGAAAGGGTCAACAAGAGGGGAGGATTTATTCAAGTCTTTCATTGAGTTCGCTAAAGAAAAAAATCTACCGATGGATAAACTTATTTTGGCGCTCCGTGTATGGTGGGGAAAAACAGAGGATTTGTAGCGCTTCTTTGTGAATATGAAAATAGAGCCATCCTAAGTTTTCATTGCATTCTACATCAGGAGGCACTTTGTGCTCAAATGTGTGGCGAGCAGCTTGGTGAGGTGATGTCGCTGGTCATTCAGGTGGTCAACTTTATTGTTGCCCGAGCTTTAAATGATCGCCAGTTTAAAACACTGCTGGATGAAGTTGGGAATAATTATCCCGGTCTGCTTTTGCACAGCAATGTGTGTTGGTTGTCAAGAGGGAAGGTGCTCAGCCGTTTTGTGGCTTGCCTGAGTGAAATCCGGACTTTTCTTGAAATCAAAGACGTCAAGCATCCTGAACTAGCCAACGATGAGTGGCTTGAAGTTTTACTATCTTGTGGACATGACTTAACATCTGAACCAGCTCAATGTGAAAGCGCAAGGCATTGGAAATGCATTTTATCCCTTCAACAAGCAGTGTTTGCATTTGAAAACAAGCTGGAACTCTTTAAAATGGATATTGAAACAGGTCATTTACTACACTTTGAAAAACTGAGAGAATTTAAAGATGCGTGCACAGCAAGTGACCCCGCTCAACATTTTGATCT
>NW_018128094.1:1883185-1887852 GCF_001952655.1 Monopterus albus
TCTTTTTAAGTTCATCACTCATCCACATGAGTGTGCAGTGGACAAAGCTGACCTGAGTTACATCCCTGGTGTCTCCATCAGAGATTTCGAGGTAGAAGTTGCTGACCTGAAGGCTTCAGACATGTGGGTGAATAAGTTCAAGTCACTGAATGAAGATTTGGAAAGACTTGCATGACAGCAAGCAGAGCTGGCGAGCAAACACAAGTGGACAGAAATGAAAAAACTTCAACCGCACACCAGCTGATTGTCAAAACTCAACGCACTTCCTGTCACATACCACACACTGCAGCGTGTGAGTATTGCCGTATTGACCATGTTTGGCTCTATGTAAGCATGTGAACAGTCGTTCTCATATCTAAAAAACCTCAAGACCAACCTACGATCACGTTTAACGGATGGAAGCCTCAACGGCTGCATGAAGCTTAACCTCATCCACGTATCAACCAGACTACAAAGCCATCAGCAAAATCATGCAGCAGCAGAAGTCACATTAATGGTAAGAAGTATTTTGTTTATTATTGGTTAGCTTCAGTATAACAACGTTATTAAAAAGAATAAATTCAGAGACTTATTATACTTTAAAATTGTTGGTCTTACTTAAAAATGCACGCATTTAGTTGTATTTAGTGTTAAAAAATATTATATGGCTCTCACGGAAATACATTTTAAAATATGTGGCTTTCATGGCTCTCTCAGCCAAAAAGGTTCCCGACCCCTGGCATAGACATCTACAGTCATGGCCAAAAAAAATGGCACACCTACTTTTCTGTCAGATAACACACCACTTCTCCCAGAAAACTGTTGCAATCACAAATGCTTTGGTATTCTCATGTTTATTTATTTTATTTGCATTGGAAAAACACAAAAAAGCCAAATCTGATCCAATCCAGAGCTTCAAAAATGGACTAGACAGAATTATTGACACCTTTTCAAAATCATCAGAAATAGTTGTATTTCAAGCAGGTGATGCTTCTTTAATTTGTAATGAAACACCTGTAGCAACCAACGGGTACTGGTGATATAGAAATGACACTTGCAACCAGTTAAAATGGAGAAAAGTTGACGCAACCTTTGTGTCATGTGGACCACACTGAGCATGGAGAAAAGAGAGAAGAGCTGTTTGAGGATGTGAGAACCACAGTAATGGAAAAACATGGACAATCTCAAGGCTACAAGTCCATCTCCAGAGATCTGGCTGTTCCTGTGTCCACTGTGCACAACATTGTCAGGAAGTTTACAGCCCATGGCGCTGTAGTTAATCTCCCTGGATATGGACGAAAGAGAAGAATAGATGACAGGTTGCAACAAAGGATTATTTGAATGGTGGATAAAGAACCTCGATCAATTTGCACTATCCTTCATAATCTGAGTGGAAAGGGACACTATGGTAGGAGACACAGGGGGGGCCCACTTCTGACACAGAAACATAAAAAATTCAGATTGGAGTTTGCCAAAACTTACCTGAGGAAGCCACAGTCCTTCTGGGAGAATGCCCTATGGACAGATGAGACGAATAGAGCCTTTTGGTCGAGCTCATCATTCTACTGTTTTGAGAAAATGAAATGAGGCCTTCAAAGAAGAGAACACGTCCTTACAGTCAAACATGGTGGAGGGTCACTGATGTTTTGGGGTTGTTTTGCTGCTTCAGCCACTGGATGTCTTGACTGTGTGTGGCATTATTAAATCTGAAGACTACCAATGTATTCTAGGGTGCGATATAGGGCCTAGTGTCAGAGGTCTTGGGTCTTACAGCAGGAAAGGGACCCAAAGCATACTTCAAAAAGCACCCAGAAATGGTTTCAGACAATGAGCTGGAGAGTTCTGAAGTGGTCAGCAAAGAGTCCAGATCTACCTGTGGAGAGATCTCAAAACAGCAAGAGAAACAGAAGGAACCCTTCAAATCTGAGAGACCTGGAGCAGTTGGCAAAAGAGGAGTGGTCCAAACTCCAGTAGAGAGGTGGAAGAAACTCACTGATGGTTACAGGAAGCGATTGAGTTCAGTTATTTTGTCCAAAGGGTGTACTACCAAATATTAAAGTGAGGGTGTCAATAATTCTGTCCAGTCCATTTTTGGAGTGTGGAATGTATCAGATTTGGCTTTATTCTCAGCTTTTACAGTGAGGAACAGAAGTATTTGAACACCCTGCAATTTTGCAAGTTCTCCCACTTAGAAATCATGGAGGGGTCTGAAATTCACATTGTAGGTGCATTCCCACTCTGAGAGACAGAATTAAAAAAAAATTTCAGGAAATCACATTGTATGATTTTTAAAGAATTTATTTGTCTCGCCAACTACTACCATGGGCAAGACCAAAGAGCTGTCAAAAGACACCAGAGACAAAATTGTGGACCTCCGCAAGGCTGGAAAGGGCTACGGGGCAATTGCCAAGCAGCTTGGTGAAAATAGATCAACTGTTGGAGCAATTGTTAGAAAATGGAAGAGGCTAAAGACGACTGTCAGTCTCCCTCGGACTGGGGTGCCATGCAAGATCTCACCTCGTGGGGTATCACTGATGATAAGAAAGGTGAGGAATCAGCCCAGAACTACAAGGGAGGAGCTGGTCAATGACATGAAGAGAGCTGGGACCACAGTTTCAAAGGTCACTGTCGGTAGAACACTACACCGTCATGGTTTCAAATCATGCATTGCACGGAAGGTTCCCCTGCTCAAGTCATCACATGTCCAGGCCCGTCTGAAGTTTGCCCAAGAGCATCTGAATGATACAGAGGAGGCATGGGAGAAAGTCATGTGGTCAGATGAGACCAAAGTAGAATTTTTGGTCTAAACTTCACTTGTCGTGTTTGGAGGAAAAAGAAGGATGAGTTGCATCCCAAGAACACCATCCCTACTGTGAAGCATGGGGGTGGTAACATCATGCTTTGGGGGTGCTTTTCTGCGAAGGGGACAGGACATCTGCACTGTATTAAGGAGAGGATGAATGGGGCCATTTATTGTGAGATTTTGAGCAACAACCTCCTTCCCTCAGTCAGAGCATTGAAGATGGGTCATGGCTGGGTCTTCCAACATGACAACGCCCCAAAGCACACAGCCAGGATAACCAAGGAGTGTAGTGTTCTACTGACAGTGACCTTTGAAACTGTGGTCCCAGCTCTCTTCATGTCATTGACCAGCTCCTCCCTATCGTTCTGGGCTGATTCCTCACCTTTCTTATCATCAGTGATACCCCACGAGGTGAGATCTTGCATGGCGCCCCAGTCCGAGGGAGACTGACAGTCGTCTTTAGCCTCTTCCATTTTCTAACAATTGCTCCAACAGTTGATCTATTTTCACCAAGCTGCTTGGCAATTGCCCCGTAGCCCTTTCCAGCCTTGTGGAGGTCCACAATTTTGTCTCTGGTGTCTTTTGACAGCTCTTTGGTCTTGCCCATGGTAGTAGTTGGCGTCTGACTGACTGTGGGGTGGACAGGTGTCTTTAAAGAGCTCAGACAGGTGCTACTAATTTAGATTAATGAGTGGAGTAGAGGTGGACTTTTTCAAGGCACAGTAACAGGTCTTTGAGAGCCAGAATTCTTGCTGTTTCTCAGGTGTTCAAATACTTATGTTCAGCAGTGCAAGACAAATAAATTCTTTAAAAATCATACAATGTGATTTCCTGAAAATTTTTTTTTAAATTTTGTCTCTCAGAGTGGGAATGCACCTACAATGTGAATTTCAGACCCCTCCATGATTTCTAAGTGGGAGAACTTGCAAAATCGCAGGGTGTTCAAATACTTCTGTTCCCGGGGGGGAGGGCCCAATCCCTGATGGAACACCTTTTTTGTGTGGACATTTCCTCTTGTGTGGATCTTTTGGGTGGTCCACACAATTGAGAATGCTAGGATAGGCTCCTTTCATCTGAAAGAATGATCTGTCTAAGTTTCATAAGATGTCCACATACAGAGAGTAAAGTCAGAAAAATGTGTGCCAGCTTGTGCTCTAAAGGAATCATGCTCTGATTAAATACTGCTTAAGCTGAATTCATGCAATACTGCCTGTTTCTTTAAAAGGGCGCAGACAGGGCAGCTTAGAAGTGGGTGGGAATCAAGCAATATTTATAACACCTGGAGCTTGAGGCTCACCTGCAATTAATGTTGCATTAAATGCTCAACACTGCGGAGACTTCGGTAGCACCACAATCGGTGTGCTGAGAGATACGACGAGGAGAGAACCGTGAAAGCTGAATTAGACAATGAAAAAAAACTGCAAATTGTCCAGGTAAGATTTATGAAACTAGTTAATTGTTTTGGTTTGAAACTAAATTCTGGTTTAGTCCTCTGGCTCATTCTCCAGCGTTAGTATTTGTGAAGCTATTAAGCTAATGTTTGCTTTGAGTTATTCCTTTAAATAGAGGCTCACAAGTTAAAGCTATTTAAGTTGTCTTTGATGATATGCCAACTTTATGCAGGAAAATAAAGCTGATGTATACTTTATTTGTAACGGTTTTTCTGTAACATTTTCAATATGTTTCAAATTTACTCTGAATTTTACAGATAATGAACAGAAAAAGGAAGGCACAAGAGAAATTGGTATGTATATATTTATGCTTTTTATTTTGTTGTGGGCTACAGCAATGCAGCCCAACTGCAAAACTTTATAGGTTCATTATTTGAATAACTACTATTCTAATCTGCTTGTTCTTTCAGGAGGACTGTGCCACAGATGACTCT
>NW_018128094.1:1891060-1896860 GCF_001952655.1 Monopterus albus
TTCTAAACGCAAGAGGTCAAAGATGGCATCTTGTGAAGATTTGTTGCTTTTGTGCTGCAAGTTGAAAATGTTGATGGGCACTTTTCAATATTTTCTGATATTTTAGAGACCAAATGTTTAGTCCAGGGGTGGGCAATCATGGTCCTTGAGGGCCGCTGCATGTTTTCCAACTATCCCAGCCCTACCCACTGCTGATTACCTGGATCAGGGGTGTTTAGGCAATCCACCTTCACCTAAGAAAACACCTGATCCAGGTAATCAGCAGTGGGTAGGGCTGGGATAGTTGGAAAACATGCAGCGGCCCTCAAGGACCATGATTGCCCACCCCTGGACTAAACATTTGGTCTCTAAAATATCAGAAAATATTGAAAAGTGCCCATCAACATTTTCAACTTGCAGCACAAAAGCAACAAATCTTCACATTTGAGAAACTGGGACCAACACTTTTTAGAATTTTTTTTTTTTTTTTTTTTGAAAAAACATAAAATTTAGATGTCTGCAAAACTACCCAGTTTTAAATGCAGAGATGCATACCATATACCATTTTTATAATACATTTTTAATAGATGTAAATACGATCAAATTTAAATACACTTTACATTGGCAAAATTAAAAACCACATGCTTCCATTTCTGTAATGCTGTGGTTTGGTTTAACCAGGAAAGTAAGATGGGACAGTTATGAAAGATCTGCTAAAATCTGGTGGTATAACATGCATTGTTTTGGTACTTTGTGACAGAAGGTCCAGTTCACCAAATCTGCTTGGCAACAGGCTCTGGTCCTCACGTGTAGAAGAAAAAGATTTTTTTTTTTTTTTTTGAGTTTTCTGAATTCTGAAGTGACATTTTGATTTTCTATTGCCACCTCATGATAGATTTGTGTTTTGGACCATTGTAGCTATAGTAGAAGTGGTGGCCCTCACAGAAGTCACAGAACGTGAGCCACACAAAGGCATGAAGACATGTATGTGTGTGTGTGTGTGTGTGTGTGTGTGTGTGTGTGTCGCTATGCTCAGTTCACAGCACTGAATCATGTAGTGGTGAGGAAGTCCACCCCTTCCCCCATTGAACAAAGCTATTGTGGGTAACCCTACACACCCCTCACACATAAGGTACCCTCTTGCCATCTGGAAAGAAGTAGTGCAGCAGGTTCTTCCCCCCAGCCATAAGACTATCATCACACACATATACATAGACACACATGCACATCTTTTATTTGCAAAACCAAACAGACCATTCAGGTGTTTTATATTTTATAAATGTATTTATTATGTCCTTGTCCTTGTTTTGTGATTGCTTTATGATTTAATGTCCGACTTATGCAGTATATTTAGTTAGCATCTTAGTCCAGGTGGAACGCTGTTTTGTTTCACTGTGAATGCAATATATGGCTAAAAATGACAATAAAACGTGACTTTACTTGACTTGGAGCCTGAAGTTTGTGCTGCTCTTGAGTTGAATGGAATTATACACTACACTTTGCCCACTTTGGAGGTGCATTCTGGGAGCTAAATTTCAGCACTCCTCAGGAGGTAGTACTAAAGTTAAGTACCAGGAATGCAAAAGGGGGGTGCGTGTGCCCATAGCATTTTGCCGGTGATTGGTTATAGTTCTGCCTCTTCACAAGCATTAGCTTTACAAGCACCATGCGTAAACACACAGCTGACTGCATATGTTTGAGCGGTGCAGCCCCTCCCCCCTCTAAACAAAAATCGACAGAGAGAAAATACAGTGGAAAAATAAAGCAGAACTGTTCGTGTCAACACTGGAGGCTATGCTTGGTGATGGTTAAGGGAAGTATGGGGTATACTGCTCATTA
This sequence comes from Monopterus albus, assembly GCF_001952655.1. NCBI lineage: Eukaryota > Metazoa > Chordata > Actinopteri > Synbranchiformes > Synbranchidae > Monopterus > Monopterus albus. The sequence continues at coordinate 1,892,879 of NW_018128094.1, forward strand.
GGTTCCAATAGTGGAATCGCAGCAAAAGAGGCAGGTAACAACCAGGAAATATTTAGGTGCTAGGAACAGAAGTCCAGTTGACATTAACACTGTAGCACAGTAGCAGATTTGGCACATGAATCGGGATAGGGGACTGTGTTTTAAGCCCCGTTGGTCAGTGTGCTTGGCTTTGTGATTGTCTTTGGTCAGAGGTGCTCTGAGCCCAACTTGTGCCAGAGTGCTTGGACCCTATTATATTTGCTTGAAAATCTAGTCTTTCTTTTGTGTTTACTGAACTAAAACAATCTCCACTGTCATCCACTGCATGGTTATCATTTGATGAGCCTTTCCTTCATAACTTTTCATCATGTGTTGGTATTAAACTAGTAATGCTGGTGATTTCAGAAAGACCCAGTGTGAATATGAGTCAGTAATTGAGTTAAGTAATTTTTCTCGTTGTCCTTTCTGTCCAGGTGAAGACAGAAAAGCAGATTACATTGGAGCAAGCCTGGTATGGATCAGAGAAAGCCTGGCTTGTCCACAAAGATGGCTTCTCCCTGGGTGAGATTGGGTTACTTGGCATTTGTGCATGCATCATGTCACCTTCATCTTTTCAAATCTTATCAGAAATTTTGTCTCCCAAGTGGCTTGAGTTCAACTCCACCTTGAAATTTGCTCTGGTGTCATTTTTCAGTTTTTGCTCTCTCTCAAGACAGATTGTGGAGGCTTCCTGTGCAGGTACAACCCAGGATGGGAGTGGACCTGTTAGACCCAAGAGGCCATGTTCTGTAGCACAGAAAGAGTGCAACAAAGAGCGAGGCAAAACCAGGGTTAACATCAGTTTGGCATGTCAGAGATGGAGAGCATTAAAATCATCCAAAGGATGCTTTTGTGTCATTGATGCAGATATGGCTTTCTTCTGGCTAGTACTGTAGCTGGCAAATGTGTATATATAAGCATCATTATCAAGCTAATGTTAGCGTTTCAATTTTATACCTTTGTATTGAATTATTCTGGTTGTAATTTGGAGTCCAACTGACTGCAAGGTTAGTGTTTTGTTGTCCAATTAGTTGAAACCAGGGTGTTTTTGTGGAGTAACAAATTATGTAATTTTGCTCAGTTTGCTAATTTTTGCTCAGTTTTGGTCCAGTTTATGTCGTATGTTATGACATAATAGAGCAGTGCATGCAGCATTTTAGTGGGAAGCTGTTAAAAGTTACACCATCAACACAACTAGAAAAGTGGGGAGTTTGTTCAACTATCAAAGCATAGCATAAAATTTCTGTTGTTTCACATAAAACTCACGGTCACGGTGTGTCAAGTATGTAGCGTTGGCAATGAACGCTAGTACTGTATCAGTATTACTGGGAACAGACATTTCTTTGCATAATTTGCTTGTGTTACTGCAGATACATCGGCTACAAACAACATTAGACATATGTATGCATATTGCTAAATTGTAAACCTCTTTATTTCACATTGTGTCTCTGCAATGGCACCAAAAGCCACAGGCTCTGCGGGCTCTATATTTTGTATACACTAGCTCTGAAGGCAGTTATTACTACTGCACTACCTGATTGCCACCACTGCTTCTGGCTGTCATGAACACATACGATGTAGTTTCAGAGACAGGACAGGAAGGGTAAAAAGGAATGGAGGAAGAATAGGAGGAGATGCTGCTTGAGTGTTTGTCTCTCACTTCACCCTTAGTGGTTAAAAATTAGAGGGAGAAGTTAGTTAATGTAGCTTTAAGTAAGTTACCACCATTATACGTGTGTAATGCACACTGTATATCAGTCTATCTGTCTGTCTCTCTCACTCATCGCAGATGATGAATTCCAAAAAACAAAGTAGGTGGGTGGAGAGGGCAGGCGTGCACCGCAAAGACCACTTCATTTAAGTATGAATTAAAACCTCTAAATGACGTGTCTGTCACAACCTCCCTATGCCGGCCTCAGTCACACACGAAGACAGGAGTTTCTTTTCACTGATGTTTAATGTGGTCTTCCTTTATGCCAAACACCAACACCAAACACCATAGAACTAACAAGGTAAATATAACGGAAATAAACATCCACGTCACTTCACATCACATTGACATGGCGCAACAATAAATTCATAAGCAAAAATGAGACATACCACTTTGGCTTGCTTGTGAGCAAAGGCTGGTAGTAAAACTCAAACTTCTTAAATTAGTGTCTTAAGTGTCCTTTTCTTCTGTCCCTTGCGCTTCTGCTAGTCTTCTCTCTCTTGTCGAAGGACCGGAAGTAGCACAGCGGAAACAATAGTTAGGACAAAATAAAACTTATGGGACTAATTGTATTCAAAATAAAACTCTATCAATATACAAAAACAAATACCATTCATAATGTTGCATAAGAAATACAAAACACATAAACAAAATGTGCAACTTCATAAACTTATCCGCTGCATAACAGTGACCTTCACAGGATGCACAAAAAACTGCACAGACTCCATGACAGCAGCTACACTCCCATCAGCAGAGTGGTCACACAAATTATTACAGCCCTTTTACATCTCATATTGTGATGCACTACATTTAATTTCCATTGTAGTTCATACCTTGCAGGTTCAAAGTGAGAACATTCTTTAGAAATTTTTCCCAGGTTAATATCAAATAGAATAAGTGAATAAGTATTGAAATTACCAGCATGGCAAATACACTTAAGCAATTTAATATTGACTGCATTTTTATGGCAAAGTTAGTCCCTTGTTAGTTTGCTTTAGGTCCAGTTTCCTCAGTTTGCTGTTTTACTATATGAAGCATGTCATATAAACTTTTCCTGCTTTGGTTTTGCCTTTTAATGAGCCAGTTAATATAAGCAGATTAAGTAGAAATACTTCCAGTAGGCTGTTTATTGCTTGTTTCCTGTCTTTTCTGTGCACAGTCACTGTGGTGAAGATGAAGACTGGTCCCATGCCAGAGGTGTAAGTGAAAGTCAGACTGGAGCATGATGGGACAATATTGGCTGTGGATGAAGATGATGTAGAAAAGGTAAGTGGAAGATGATTGCAATTGTTTAATGTACACCACTGTGAATCTGTTCCAACTCAGCAGATCCTAATGTTAGGTATTTTTAGTCAGATAGATATTGGATAGATACTTTATGTATTAGAAATGTTTAGTGGAGATAGGATGTCTAGTTAGACTGTTAAATGCTTAGTCATGCTTATGAGTTTCTACAGGGTACATCTGGTCAAGGATAACTAGAGAGAAGAGTTGATGACTGTCAGCAGACAGGGTGTTTAATATTATTATTATGACGTGTATAACTGTAGCCTTAGCCATAATATGTTCTTATGTTTAAGTCACGACATGTTACTAGATCGTGAGAATGTTTTTAGTTACACACCACTTAATCAACAGACACACACACATGCACATCGATTTGCTTCATGTTTTGACTACTGCTATGGCCAGCTGCAGAGCTGGTAACAGAGACGTCTCGGTTGACGTTTTCTGGGTAGTATGGCACTAGCCCAACCAAGGGGATATAATGTATAGGCCTGGTGGGTTCAGGGTCTTTCATCTTACATCTGCCTGCGAGCAGTTTGGAGGTGCAAGATACCTGAGCGTGTAATGTTAATTTTACCTGTGATCCTTTGAATAAATCAGCACAGTTTTGTAGTTACTTGGACTGTCTCGTCTCTTAGAGTTAGCAATGGTAAGAAGAACCAAAAAAGTCCTGCACTATGTTCATCTATGCTTTTATAGCATTACATTTTTATAAATGGTTTTTATAGACATCAGTTTTTCATAATTGCTTCCAGGGATTATGAATTTTTAAGAATAAATCAAATGTCATTATGAATATACAACACAGTACAAAATTTCTATTATTTCACCATGTGTCATAGTATTTTCATGCAAGTGTTGATGTCTCAGAGAGTATAAAGACAGGTTTTCATCAAACTCAGTTTGACAGTTTTAGGTGAAAGGTTAACCAATCAGAGGCGTTGTCCCGCCCCATCTCCCCCAGCC
>NW_018128094.1:1912642-1929040 GCF_001952655.1 Monopterus albus
TGGTGTGTAGCTAAAAACATTCTCACGACCTCTAGTAACATGTCGTGACTTAAACATAAGAACATATTATGGCTAAGGCTACAGTTATACACGTCGTAATAATAATATTAAACACCCTGTCTGCTGACAGTCATCAACTCTTCTCTCTAGTTATCCTTGACCAGATGTACCCTGTAGAAACTCATAAGCATGCCTAAGCATTTAACAGTCTAACTAGACATCCTATCTCCACTAAACATTTCTAATACATAAAGTATCTATCCAATTTCTATCTGACTAAAAATACCTAACAGTTTGCTCAAGAATTAGTTTTTTATTATTGTTATTGTTTTCTCTACAAACACATTTTTGTCTCATTTTAGCCAGGAACATTCTGGTTGATATACCCTGATCTGTCTATCTGTCTGCTCTGCTCTTTGAACAGTAATCATGCAGAACTGATATGGGTTTTTCCCCTGTCTTTAATCAAGAGCATGATTTTCAGCTTGGGGGAAAAATGCTACCGGGTCCTCACACTCTAATTTATCTGCTTGTGCTCAAAGCCCTGCCATCGCACTCAACTATAATGCTGCTTGCATAACCTTCCTGCACTTGCGCTCAAACCCTTCTCCTGGTACACAGGCTTCTGCCGCACGCTTGTGAAACGTATTCTCTCAGATCTCCTGCTCTGCTCTCGGATTTTTGTAACCCTGTCAGAATCCCCCAGATCATCGCCGCCTTGGGTGTGTTGACTTTACTTCTTAGGCCTCCCTTACAGGCGGTTAAATAGGTGGTTCTTCCTGTTAGCTAGAGCAGAAAAACACTTTATGGATGGATGGAGGCACGGGAGCTGGGCAGTGTGGCGCAGTCTAGCAACATGGACAGCCAAAGTCTCAAGTAAATTTTTTGTTGTAATATTTCAGCATTAAGTGCATTGCTTAAAGCACACAGTTTTGTTTTGGATAGCAGCCAATTTTTATGAGCCTAACTTTATTTTGCTTTGCTTTGTAATCTAGCAACAAAGTTGAGAATTTGCCATGTGCCTAGGCTGCTCAGGTAGAGCTACTATTAGCTTTCTCATGTTAACTTTCTAAAACAAAGATGGTAAACTTTTGGTCTGCCAATATAAATCTGCCCATGAAATGGTATAAGGCCCCTTGCAAACTTAAATCAAACACAATTAAAATTCTCTGGGTTTAATCTCGATTGACTTTATGTTCAAAGCATTCGCTCTGTTGCTCTCCACCACCGTTAGGGTTTTGCAAGAGTGAGTGAAGGTCTTTGTGCAGTCACATAATGTTCAACGCCACTATGCCGCAGCCATTGTAATGGCAAGACAGGGTATGGCATATAAAAACTTATGTACAAAATCTATGCTGCTTAGTTTATTTTATAATGTTATCCAGGAAAGCCTGTTCCATTAGACAAGGTTTGACTGTTAAATTCAAATAATGCTCTATATTTGTTGTACAATGTGCATATGTTAAGAGTGGTGATCTTTTTTGTCTGTTAGAATCAGCAAGAACTATGAGTACTTCTGTCTTAAGCTGCAACCTGTGCACACAGCTTATTGTGCTGCAGCATGACACTGTATAGTAATTTATGACACTTTGTAAGAGGTGTGCTTTCTTTTGACCTACGTATGTGTGTTACAGTCATCCGGCAGGTCTTGTTAAGGGAGGTGACACTGGTGCGGTGGGTAGAGCAGTTGTCTCCCAACCAGAAAGTTGGAGGTTCAAATCTCGGTGCCGGCAGTCCACATGTCAAAGTGTCCTTGGGCAAGACACTGAACTTGCCCCGATGGTTAGAGCCATTGGTTGAGTTGGTGCCGCAGATGGCTACCTTAGTTCTGTACCAGAAACAAATTCCTTGTGTGTAACAATCACCACCAATAAAGGTGATTATCCTTAATAACACTGATAGTGTAGTGTAACTGGCAGACTAAACTATCACTCATAGTGATAGTGTAGTGTAACTGGCAGACTAAAGGTTTGGTACCGTTTTAACCAAATAGAAAGAGTAAATAATAAAAACAGAATATTTGCGCACTGTCCGAAACAAAACAGTGCACTTAATGTGGAAATACAACAAAAAATCTCCGGACTTTAGTGGTCCATGTTGCTAGACTGATCCATACCTTCTAGCTCCCTTTCCTCCATCTATCCGTAATGTGGTTTTCTTTTCTAACTAACAGGAAGCACCGCCTATGTACTGTATCTGTCCGTAAGGGAGCCTTAAGAGGTAAAGTCAATGCACCCACAAGGTGGCCGTGATAATCTTATTGGTCAGCACTGTAGCTGGCATTCCATTAGCTGGGGGACTTTGACAGGGTTACTTCAAAAAAGTACGAGAGCAGAGCAGGAGATCTGAGAGTAGAAGTTTCACAAGCGTGCAGCAGGAACCTGTGTACCAGGAGAAGAGTTTGAGTGCAAGTGCAGGAAGGTTATACAAGCAGCATTATAGTTGAGTGCAAGGGTGGGGCTTTTTTAGGTAAATTAGAGTGCGAGGAGCAGGTAGCGTTTTGCCCCCAAGCTGAAGATCATGCTCTTTCTTGATTAAAGACAGACTCAATCGGCCTCTCTGCAATCCAAACTGATTTTATATGAGTAACCAGTTCCTGATGGTATACATGCAGAGAGTTATGACTTACTCTCTCTGCGAAAAAAGAATAAGAACACTGTAGACTGTTAGTGACCACACACGTGAATTGCTGGCCATCTGGCAAGTGCTTTTTGCTCATCTAATATAAAACCAAACTGAGGTCTGTCTGAACTTAAAATTATTTCCTTTCCCTGAAACATACAGTATTGTTCAAAATAATAGCAGTACAATGTGACTAACCAGAATAATCCAGGTTTTTAGTATATTTTTTATTGCTACATGGCAAACAAGTTACCAGTAGGTGCAGTAGATTCTCAGAAAGCAAACAAGACCCAGCATTCATGATATGCACGCTCTTAAGGCTGTGAAATTGGGCAATTAGTTGAAAGGGGTGTGTTCAAAAAAATAGCAGTGTCTGCCGTTGACTGTACAAACACAAAACTATGTTGTACAAACGTTTTTGTTTCTAGGATTTAGCAATCCTGTGAATCACTAAACTAATATTTAGTTGTATGACCACAGTTTGTTATAACTGCTTCACATCTGTGTGGCATGGAGTCAACCAACTTGTGGCACCTTTCAGCTGTTATTACACTCCATGATTCTTTAACAACATTCCACAATTCATTTACATTTCTTGGTTTTGCTTCAGAAACAGCATTTTTGATATCACCCCACAAGTTCTCGATTGGATTAAGGTCCGGGGATTGGGCTGGCCACTCCATAACATTAATTTTGTTGGTTTGGAACCAAGACTTTGCTCGTTTACTAGTGTGTTTGGGGTCATTGTCTTGTTGAAACAACCATTTCAAGGGCATGTCCTCTTCAGCATAAGGCAACATGACCTCTTCAAGTATTTTGACATATGCAAACTGATCCATGATCCCTGGTATGCGATAAATAGGCCCAACACCATAGTAGGAGAAACATGCCCATATCATGATGCTTGCACCACCATGCTTCACTGTCTTCACTGTGTACTGTGGCTTGAATTCAGAGTTTGGGGGTCGTCTCACAAACTGTCTGTAGCCCTTGGACCCAAAAAGAACAATTTTACTCTCATCAGTCCACAAAATGTTCCTCCATTTCTCTTTAGGCCAGTTGACGTGTTCTTTGGCAAATTGTAACCTCTTCTGCACGTGCCTTTTTTTTAACAGAGGGACTTTGCGGGGGATTCTTGAAAATAGATTAGCTTCACACAGACGTCTTCTAACTGTCACAGTACTTACAGGTAACTCCAGACTGTCTTTGATCATCCTGGAGCTGATCATTGGCTGGGCCTTTGCCATTCTGGTTATTCTTCGATCCATTTTGATGGTTGTCTTCCGTTTTCTTCCACGTCTCTCTGGTTTTGCTCTCCATTTTAAGGCATTGGAGATCATTTTAGCTGAACAGCCTATAATTTTTTGCACCTCTTTATAGGTTTTCCCCTCTCCAATCAACTTTTTAATCAAAGTACGCTGTTCTTCTGAACAATGTCTTGAACGACCCATTTTCCTCAGGCTTTCAAATGCATGTTCAACAAGTGCTGGCTTCATCCTTAAATAGGGGCCACCTGATTCACACCTGTTATTTCACAAAATTGATGACCTCACTGATTGAATGCCACACTGCTATTTTTTTAACACACCCCTTTCAACTAATTGCCCAATTGCACAGCCTTAAGAGCGTGCATATCATGAATGCTGGGTCTTGTTTGCTTTCTGAGAATCTACTGCACCTACTGGTAACTTGTTTGCCATGTAGCAATAAAAAATATACTAAAAACCTGGATTATTCTGGTTAGTCACATTGTACTGCTATTATTTTGAACAATACTGTATACTTATAAAAAAAAAACCTATATGCACTATCAGTGTTCTTATCATCAAAGTATAGTTTGAACGCATGTTCACTAATCTGTCGTTTTTATTATTAACTTATTACCCTCTCTATGGCTGATGAGCTTAGTGTCCCCATAGAAGAACGTGCTGAGGTTTGCGGTCTAAAGCGTAGTGTCTTTCCTCTGTTTTGCTGTTGCCTCAGACCAGCTGTTTTTAAAGTGTGAGGGTTCAGCCGACCACTCACCACCCTGGGGGCCTTCACTGATTAGCTGCTTGTAGGTTAGACCCGGTCAGGTAAAACAGCCAGTCCCTGTACAGGAACATTCCCGGACATGCAGTAACCTCAGGCCCTGTATTTTTCTCCACATCCTTTGGTCACAGTGCAACAGCAGGAGGTAAAATAGATCAGACGCTAAACCCCCAAGTTGCCCCCAGTGGTTAGAACCATCGATGTGAGTTGGTGCTGCAGATGGCCGCCACAGTTATGTACCGGAAACAAATTCCTTGTGTGTGTACCATACTTGGCCAAATAAAGGTGATTATTATTATCCTTAAAAAAGATTTTCAGAATAACCCCAGCATAATATGATAGGAAGCTTTGTTTTGTTTTGTTTTTTTTTTGTTTTTTTAATATTACAGAATGTTTCACCGCTGTCTAACAACAATGGATACTGTAAAATGTATATTCACATCTCAGGTCAAGATAGAATCCAAACTTTCTCATGAAATAATCTTCTTCGGTTCTGACTTTGGGGAACTGAAAAGGTAAAGCACCAGGGTCTTTCAAGGCTGCAAGATGCACTTTACATTTCAGATATAGATTTAGTCAGGCTTTCATTGCAGGCTCAAGTAGGACTGCATTAGTGATAATGGTTCATCTCCAGGTTAACAGTTAATAATATATTATTAAAGAATTACAAACTAGGAGGCAGGTTAGTGATTAGGAAGAGAAGGACCTCTTATTTTGAATCAATGACTCTGAACATTCTTCCATGCCAGTGTCCCTTGCTTGATGGTTAAGTGCTTGAACCCAGGGGCAATTTGTGCCTGGGCCATTTTACAGTATGACTGGACATTATAACGGCTCCAATTTGATGTAATAATCCAGTTGTTTTTCCTTATTAGTTAAAAACAATTCTGTATCTGGTTATTTGTTGATCTGTTGCTAGTGTAATCCCATCATCTTCATATGTCTCTCCATGTGTAGGCCAACCCTCCATCATATGACCTTTCAGAAGACCTAGCTTCACTGCTCTATCTGAATGAATCCAGTCTGATGCACTGCTTGAGGCAGCGCTATGGAGGCAATCTCATCCACACCTATGCCGGACCCAACATGGTGGTTATTAACCCACTCAGCATACCCTCCATGTACTCTGAGAAGGTAAGCTTAAGACTGATTCCTGGGGTTCGCTGATATTACTGTTATAGCAGCATACCATATTGTGCCCATGGTTTTTGAATGACATGCTCATTATCATATGTTACTGTCCACAGCACAAACAGTTCATATATTTTTATCTGAGAATTCAAGCCTACTCATGTTGAGCTTTACAGGCTTAAAGAGGACTTTTGATTCAGTGTGTCTGTTCATTGGGCAAGTTGCTCTCAGCTAATGTAAAACATTAAATTACTTAGATTGCCCATGGCATACTCATTTCTGGTCATTTAATGTTTAATTTTCAGTACCTCTAGATTAGCTTTGCACCCATCTTAACTCCAAATAAAACCTGAGAACCTCTTCCTAAAAATGAGAGGATTGTTAGTGAACACACACAACTCCTGCTGCCGGTGTTGTGTTGAAATCCATTTCCCCATTGAGATGTGTTTCCCCTAATCTGAATCCTAACATTATCCTAACCACAACCACTGAGTGGGTCACTACATGAAACTGAGTTTTGAACATCTCAATCGGGGAACAAAAAACACCGACAAATAAGTTATGTTTTCAATAATGACAATACTTAAAATTCTATCTGACATGTTCAACCCAGAATATGAAAGTGGACAGCATGACCAACTGCAACAGCATTAATTAATTTTCATGCTTTAATGCTAAAACTGTTTAATGTCACAATGCACCAGTGGTGTTATAACCCTGTTTTATTTTGCTCAGGTTTTTGTTATTATTATTATGCCAATAAAAGTGGTTGTGGAGACTAAACCATATGTGATGCAAAGGTCCTGTTATAAAGGAAGGTGGAAGCATGGGGAAGGGGCCCCACAGATAGTGACCCAGGTCAGCCATAAGGGGGTGCTATAATAATTGAATTATGAAATACAGTGTGAGTTATGAAATGTTTTGTTTCATAACTCACTAAACTTAAGTCACACATTCAAAAACTATATCTATGTGTTCCCCATATTGAGCTACATCTGCTGGTACAGGTCATACCTTTTTTCACCTATAATTTTTTTTTTTTTCGCAAATGGGATAAATGCGCAAATTCAGCTTTTTGAACTAGTCTCTGGTTTTTCAACTCAGGATGACAAACTTGGTGTCAAAACATTCTCTGGAACCTCATTGTCAATAATGATAAAAAGGTGTTTGATTTTGTTCATAGTTCACTAGCCATGTGCATTTGAATGTTGATGGTGCAATGCCATTTTTGGTAAAAGGCAGTATTTCATTGAAATAAAATGACATTTGTAAAAGATTTTACCAGGACTGCAAGGGTGAATTGTTGATTTGCAATGCAGAAGCTGGTGAAACTACACCACTAGGCGGCACTGTAACTGATTTTTTTAAAATGACACCATTAACAGCATTTTAAGTTTACCATTTTTGCTGTGCTCATTCAGTATAAGCTATAGATTTAGTCAAATTTGGGGCAAATTGGTCTAATGGTTGATTTATGATTATTGCTTAAAGTTGCCTTTAAAGAATTCCTCTTGGTGTACAAATTCATTCTTCATATGACACAAAAATTCATGTGTTTATGCAGGATATATAAATGCATTATTTTAGTTAACAATAATGATGTTTATTAATAAAAAGTATATATGTATTTACAAGAAAACTCATTTCATTTGTGGTCTCATGCTCCTTCTGGTGGTTGGTGCACCTCACCAGCAGATGACCACCCTGCATCAGAAAACCTCACCAGATCAGCTCTTTAGAATTAACATTACTGAGAATGTAGCTATGATATTTAGCTAGATTTCCACATGCATGAACTGTATTAATGACTCTTGTCCATTGATGGATCCATCCATCCAAAATCTATACCACCTATCCTGAAGAGGGTCACAGTGTTGCCATGGTTACCACGCTGTGTATATAGCATGGTTGTATATGGACTGCTGGATAAAATTAATGCTAGTTCATAAACGGACACTGAATGTTTGCCGCCTCAGTCCAGGGGAATATAAAAACATAGCAAAGGTGGCAAAGCTGATCAGTGTGATTAGCAATCCAATTGATTCATTTCAAATATTTACTGGTGCTTAAGAAGTAGCAAGAGAGGGTCAGGAGGAGAGGAGGAGTGATCCAAGTGATTTGTTTCAAATATTTACTGGCTTTAACCACAGCCACTGAAGCAGAGGGTCAGGAGGAGAGAGCTGAAGAAAGAGATGTAGGAGGAGGGCAGCAACATGCTGTCACTGTGGGAGAGCTAGTCCAGAAGGGACAGGTCAGATGAATAGCACCGAGATACTATAGTATTACTATATTTAATTTAAAAAATTAAAAATTATGAAAGCTACCGCCACAAGTATAATCTAATTATCTGGGAAACACTTGTGTAAATCAGTTGATACAAGCACAAGCTTAGCCCTGAGGAGCAAAAGGGAAAAGGGTTAGACTTTGTTTTATTTTTAAATTAGCTTCCTCAAGTAATGCGTTATTCAAACTCATACATAAACACTTATACATAACACAAAACCTATAACAGGCAGTGTAATGCCTTAATAAAGCCTTATAAAGCACCCTGGTGTAAAAATTATGTCTTCATCTGACCCTGCCAGGTGTTGCTTACCAAACCAGTTTCACAGCTGTAGCACTTCCAGCTGGTGTTGGAGCTTCCCAGTTTTTTGATGCAAGGCTTCATTTTCATTGGCCATATCATCTGCCATCACTGTTGTCATAGGAGTCACACAATAATCATAATCAGGTGCCCTTGGCCAACACTCCCAAACATTAGTTCTTTGAGTTGTTAATATGTAATCATTCCAGGAAAAGAGAACTGATATTCTTTCTTTTTGTAGTCTCCTCAGTCCCCCAGCAGTCACTTATGAAGTCTCCCAGGTGAAAATGCCAACTACACACACACACGAGTGTTTTTGTAGGATTGAAGTTGTCCCTATGGATCTTGATTAGCAATAGAGCTTTTAAAGCAGCATCAATCGGAAACGAGTGAAAACTCATTTCTGAGTTATAGCACAATGAATTGCTACAAAGGGCCGCACAACAATGTAATGCTGACTTTCTCACCCGCTGGAAACATAATTGCCTTTCTTTAATCTGGAGTCCACTCATCCTTTCTTACTTACTGGCTAGCGCTTCATGTCAATGTAAACCAAATCAAACTGGAAGTACTAACCCTTACAGTCATATCCTTGAAGTTGACAGATGCCATCTCATGAATGGCGCCAGTGTGGCTATGTGTGCATGATTTTTGTTTGTTTTGTTATCCGTTTCTGGGGTTCCTTATTGGGGTGTGACGATGTTCTAGTGGGCTTGATTCCCTTTTCTTTGTACTAACACAATGAACCCAATTAAAACATAATTGAAACTATGTAAATAACACATATTTCTTGTGGATATAATGGCTGTACATTTCTGCAAAATCCAAATTAAAAAAAGAAAGGTTTTGAAAAATGGCATCAATGTATGTGGACATCATGATTTTAATGATAGAAAAAATGTATGTGGTTTGATTTATCATGTGTGTAAGACTGCAAACCATAAGCCATAGATGTCAGCCTTTTGCGTAATGTGCACCTACTGCAAAACCAGTCAATATTTAAGTCATGTGTTTTATGCATAACTAAGAGTAATTGCAAGTTAGGCTCTAAAGATTTCCACAACATGAGTGACCTACAGCTTATTACTTTAGCTGAGCCCTCCTGTCCTGCAACAGAGCTGCTGCTGCTGCTGCTCATTCTACACCATCTCTGTAGACATGGTGTTAGATTGGCCATTATGATAAGCTTTTTCTTTCAGTGTTTAGACATGCTTAACACCACTAGCTTTTATTTTAGTTCCTCTATATTTTTATTTGTCTTTTGTGTTCCTCCCCTACTGTGTATATCTCCTTCCTTTTCCTTTCTTCATCCCTATCAGGTAATGAACATGTTCAAAGGCTGTCGGCGTGAGGACTCAGCTCCTCATATCTACTCTGTGGCCCACTTAGCCTACCGCAGCTTGCTCACTACCCGGCAGGATCAGTCCATTGTACTACTGGGCAAGTCCAGCAGCGGCAAGACCACCAACTGCCAGCACCTGGTCCAGTACCTGGTCTCTGTCACTGGGAGCATGGGCAAAATATTCTCTGGTGAGCCAGAAAAGAGGGGAGCAGAGTCATCACAAAAATACACGAATAGGTGCAGTAGCCTGTGTGGATGGACATATATATATGCCTGCCATCCATCCACACATCACTGACAGATAGTTGCACAGGACTTTTATATGTTACAGATCAAATGGTAAGACTGAATTTGTATGATGCTGTGCTGTATCACTGCAGTGGGAATTGATGTTGCATTTGAGAAATTTTCTATTTGTCAGAATTGCAGACAGAATTGCAAACTGCAAATGTTGTTTCCTTGAATATAATATATAATCTAAACTTAACTTTGAAAAGCATATGCATACCAGTGCTGTAAACAAACCGACAGTATATCTGTATTATCTAAACCACTTTATTTGGAGGTGACTGAAACTAAAAACATATCAATAATACGCCCTCATTGCAACAAAAAATGTGTGCACAACTTTGGCAAATGTCCAGACTGAAACAGGACGTGGGTCTATAAAGTTTGATGGATGTTTAAAGCTGAGAATTAGAGTTTTAATTTCATTATTTTATAATGTGTTTTTATTCTTTTTATTGATGTTGATTTCATCACTAGACTGCATGCCAGTCTGAGTGCTCAGAGTGCTCATCCAACAGTCCTTACACAGTTTGCTTTTTTTTTTTGCTTACTAATTTGAACTGTTTCGATACTTGTGTTAGAACAAGTTGTTTGGAACAGTTGTTGTATAACCTAGTATAGTCAGCTATGCTCTTTTTTAAATTTATGATAAGTACAGTGTATAATAAACTGGTAGAGACTTGCTACTATGGGATTTATAACAGTAGATTCTGTTTGTGAGCTGGAATTTTTCTTTTTTATGACACAGCTGAGAAGTGGCAGGCGGTCTACACTGTCCTGGAATCTTTTGGCAACAGCTCGACCTCAATGAACACCAATGCCAGCCACTTCTCACATATAGTATCCCTTGACTTCAACCAGGCTGGGCAGGTGGCATCTGCCTCCATCCAGGTAAAAAGCATGTTCCAAGAATCCAGGAAAGGTTTAGAGCCAAGGAATCTAATAATCCAAGTAGACAAATCTAACAGAGAGAAAGGTGAAACATAGTCTGTAATTCAGGTGGGGGATCAGAGTTTGAAAACCCAAGGGTCATAATCTAAACACAAAAGGTCTTCAGGGGAAAACAAAGCAAGGACAAAATCTAAAATGGATCTGAAAGAGGGAAGTAAATCCAGAACAAGTAAACAGAAGGTAAAAATGAACAAGGCTGGCGTGCTAGGCAACAAAACTCATAATCTGGCAATGTATGAGGGAAAATGGGATCATTATGTACACAATGGAGATTCCCCTGAGGGCATCACAAGCCCCAAGAATGTGCAGGAATAATAATACACACACTCAGGAAAATACAGGATCAGGGCAGGAATTGTGACAGTCATTGATTAAATTAAAAATATGTGTCCAGATCAGGTAAGTACACCTGGCTTTATCTGCTGTCGTTATTGCCTGAAACATGATTTATTTAGTTATGTGCAAGGTATTCCTTATTTATCAGGGCTCATGGGCTGGGTTACTTTGTGTGTCTGTGTGCAGAGATTTGATGTCCAATCCCCGATTCTTAACAAGCAGCTGGAAATCATCTCCTAACAGCAGATTCAGTTCAGCAGCCTCTTTCTCATCTCACCTTCCATAGTGATTTTTCCATGCATTCACATCTGCTGTTTTTTGTCTTGGAAATGTTGCCTGCTGCTTGAGATACTGTATGTGAGAGGCACTGGGAGCTGATGCACCATGATACACAGTTGGTTTCTCTGTGAGATTTCCTTTATTTATTGCTTATTTTGTCGTGATTACAAAAAGTGTAGAGTTTCGGTTTTTACAAGTAGTTTTGACACTTAGACTAAACAGCCATTTTGTAGATTTAACTGGGGACAAATAAGCAGCAGTATCCAACCCATCAATTTGAAAGAATTTGTATATTTATATTTATTTATCCTTGTTCAGATTTATTTTCCCTGTGTTTGATCTCTTTGTGTGTCTTCTTAAACATTGGTACGTTTTCTAAGTATATTGAGGCAGCCACTTGTAGGCACAAACATACAAAAAAAAGCTAATTGTAATAATTCTGATATTGTCACACAAAATCTGCATAAAAAGGAATATGACAGAAACTTAAAATGATTAAGGACAAATCACAACTATTTTAAAGACAATTCATTTTTTGCATCTGGGCTTGTTTTATTTATTGGATTGATTTTTCAGACATGCAGAGGAGGATCAGAACAACAGCACCCTGGACTGGAGACAAAAGACAAATTTTAGCTGTCGCCATCTCTACTTTAAAACCAAAACCAGGCCTGGTCCAAGTCTTTATGGGGCTCTAAACAAAATTTGATTGGGTGCCCTCTACCGCCTATGCACCTCCAATGCTATTAACTAATGTCAATGCTTGATCATTTGCACACATACTGTAAATTTAACACACCCATTATCACTATTATTAACTGTAGCTGTTTGCTTACATAATATCATGGTCAGCCTGGCATTTTTTTATTCATGTGATCTTAAAAGGTAGCAAACTCACAAGGGTGTTACTAAGTGGTAAACGTGAATGTGATTTACTGAAAAGTAACGAAGTAAACAGAAGACAGCTAGCAATTAGTAAAGCAATCATACCTTTATCTTGGTTTTTTCTCATCCTTTGTTTTCTTTTTTGTTCTCTTCTATGCTCAAGATGTCCTTTTTTGCGACATTACTATTTGGCTGCTTTTTCCATCTAACCTACTGCTTGTAGGGTTAGAAAGGCTGCTTGCATCAGTGCACATATGAATAAACAAGCTTTGGGACATTTCCAGCACTCTTGGAGGCCCTCTGGTAAACAGACGCTTAGTTCGCTTATCTACACCATTGTTGATGGACCGGGCATCAACACTTCCCTCCACTATGCAAAAATGAGTCCAAAATATCGTGAATATGGTGGCTGCCATGTTGCTTTTTTGCAACCACATTCTGTGCAGTAGTGACCAGAAGTGAAGTGACAGCAATGGACTACTAATCAAAGCCGTCAAATCACCAGGAACACACCCCTTTTTATATAATCAAATAACTTATTAAAACAATCCATCCATCATCTATACCGCTTATTCCTGAATCATCATGGGGGGGCTGAAGCCTATTTTAGGTGACACTGGGCGAGAGGCGGTCTATTACAGGGCTGACATGTAGACAAACAACCACACATACACTCACCATTTTGAGTCATTAGTTAACCAAAGCTGTATGTCTTTGGACTGTGAGAGAAAGCCAGAGTCCCCAGAGAGAACGCACACAGGCACAGGAACAACATGTAAACTCATCACAGACAGGCCTTGCGTTGGCTCAGGCTCTAACCTTCTTGTTGTGAGGCAACAGCACTAACCACTATGCCACTGTGCCACCATATTAAAAACAAATTTACCAGTAAAATGTCCACCTGTGCACAAATCTGTGCACTATATGCCACCATTACACATCACTAACTTTGTCTCTCTTCTCTCTCGTAGTGTGTCCTCTCTCTCTCTCCCTGTACCTTTCTGCAGGTAGTCCTGGCTCTGGAGCTCTATGTTTCTGATGAGCAGTCACTGGCCACATCAACCTGACCAGTGTTTGATTGTTTGTTGTGTCCTGTTGCTTTTCTTTTCTCTCTCTCCTCTATCCACTCACCCCAACCGGTCGAGACAGAAGGCTGCCCACCAAGAGCCGGGGTCTGTCGGAGGTTTCTTCCCTTAAAGGGAGTTTTTCCTCCCCACTGTTGCCAAGTGCTTGCTCAAGGGGGATTTGTTGGGTTTTCCCTCTGTAATAATAGTGATAACAGTAAGGTCTAGACCCTACTTTGGAAAGTGTCCTGATATGACTTTTGTTGTGATTTGGCGCTATACAAATAAATTTTGATTTGATTTGATTTGAAATCATTGTGCTAATATCTACCAAAAATGACCTCTGGAAAAATTTTTTTTTGTACTTTGAGTTTTTAGTTTGGCTTATGTCCCACCTCAACTAATGTGAAGGAGGTAGGTTTTATGACCAATACTGCAATCAGTTTGTGGTGGCCTCACTTTTGGGAGCTTGTAAGCCTGTCCATTGTTTATAGTCAGTTGTTTACACTAAAAGCATAGCGTGTGCAGCATCTCATCTCACATCTCACGTGAACATCCTGGGATGCTTGTACTTGTGTCTATACTGGGTGTGTGTTCTCTCATGCATAGGAAGTGCTTGGCGTACAAAAATATGCAAAGAAGCCAACAGGAACACTTTTGAAAAGGGAGAATTCAGGATCAAAATTCTGACAAATAATAGACAATGAGGGAACTAGTGGCTACACTTGCATGTACAGTATACCCAAACCATGGTAAAACACCTCAAATAAAAAACTGCACACACTTACTATGTTCAGTAGGATTGATGTAAGGAATTCTTTACTTATCCTGTACCATTTCAGTTTTCTGAGTCACTTCACTTCAGACATAATACTTACTGTACATCTGTTGCTATCAGCTTAAAATCCATTGTTTTATTTAAATCTCAATTCAAACTGTATGTACTGACATATCCATAGCAGAATGGTCTAACTTATGTTGTCTCTTCCTGCTTAGACAATGCTGCTGGAAAAATGGAGGGTGAGCAGACGACCTGAAGAAGAGTCCACCTTCAATGTATTTTACTACATGATGGCTGGTGCTGATAGCAGTCTAAGGTGACTTTAACACTTTTTAAAATAAATACCGCATTTGAAAATGATTCAAATATGTAACTTTTTTAAAGTTAAACATACACTCATCTGCCATATTAGGTACACCTGTATGTACCTGTATGAATTGTATGCAATTCCTTTGCAACAGTTCCACCTTAACATCTGTTTTGTGAAGCTCAAAATGTTTACATTTTTAGTGAAATTGTCATAAATATATAAATTCAATTATATGTTTATTGAGGTCATAGTTAAAGGCAATGTTATATTCAAAGGCGTTCCTAATATTCTGACCCTCTCATGTATGTAGCTGGTGAGGAAAAAATATAGAAACACCTCTAAATATAACTGAGTCCAGTACAACACCATCTTTGACTGTTATCTTTTTTCTTCACCCGTTCTTAGGTCAAAAACACAGACTTAGAATCAGACTTAGAAAGTGGATCACCAGAATCTTCACTTATTTTTTCTCTGTTGCCTCTCAGGGCTTCCGTATGTAGGTGCAGCAGCGGAAAATGCAAAAGGATTGGGTGAGGTCGCAAATAGATGGGTCTGGTGATTAATAGGCCCTATATGACATCTAGTCACACCACAGCTCAGCTAACTAGTGAAATACGACAGCACGACAAATGAAGCATCATTTGTTTGCATGTTGCAGAATGGTGTGAACAGTTCATTAATGACAATAGAAATAGCCAAAATAGCCTAGTGAATAGTTTGGTGAAGCTGTTTATAGTATGATCACAATGATCCACCATTTTTTCTTTTGTCTCAATTCTGCTCAGTCTCAGTGTTTGCACTTTCAAGAATAAAATACAAGTATAAAAATGCAAAAAAAATATTAGAGAGTATGTATTAATGATTTCAAGCAGTGTTATGATCTCCTGTAATCTGACGTCTCCAGCATATCAGGCAGCATACTACGTTCCTACTGACCAGGCTGATCTGTGGCTATTGTGTACCAGCTTGGACTCATTTACACGTGATTTAATGAAGGTAAACATAATGGACAGCCGTGCATAACGGCAGTGTGCTCTGGCACGGCACTTCTCAAATCAGAAGCTGTAGATTTATCAACATATATTCAGATGACTGCAGGGCTTTAATGGACTAGAAGAAGGTTTTCATGCAAAGCAGTGGTAGTGGATACTGCTAGAATCATTAGAGACATAGAGTCATTCCTACATTAAATACATTAGATGTTACTTTTTTATTCAGGTTTAAACATACATAGGCTATTGGTTGTGGAGTGTTTGATTACATAGGTTTTTATATGTTTTAAGCCTTATTCCATTATTTCTTTGCATCTACTGCAAGAATGTTTGCTCTTGCACCAAAGTGCCAGCAGAGTGAAGTTGCTTCAGAAAGACGTGGGTCTGAGATATTGATTTTTTTTGTTTACCTCAGGAATACCAACCAATACTCACACTCCACTGCTTCATCTGAATAAACCTTCCTCTCCTGCAAATTAGCACCATGCACGCACACCAAACTACATACAGTGGGTACGGAAAGTATTCAGACCCCCTTAAATTTTTCACTCTTTGTTATATTGCAGCCATATGCTAAAATCATTTAAGTTCATTTTTTCCTCATTAATGTACACACAGCACCCCATATTGACAGAAAAACACCGAATGTTTGACATTTTTGCAGATTTATTAAAAAAGAAAAACTGAAATATCACATGGTCATAAGTATTCAGACCCTTTGCTGTGACACTCATATATTTAACTTAGGTGCTGTCCATTTCTTCTGATCATCCCTGAGATGGTTCTACACCTTCATTTGAGT
>NW_018128094.1:1930099-1932239 GCF_001952655.1 Monopterus albus
TCTGTCAATATGGGGTGCTGTGTGTACATTAATGAGGAAAAAATGAACTTAAATGATTTTAGCATATGGCTGCAATATAACAAAGAGTGAAAAATTTAAGGGGGTCTGAATACTTTCCGTACCCACTGTAGATGAACAGAGCAAAGGTTGAGGTCAGAAGACGATCAGAGCACTGCTTTCATTTATTCATTAACTCAAGGCTTCTGTCCTTCTGGCTTGATCTCTTAGCTGTCTCTCTCACCAAAATTACCTGTTAAATTATAGATAGCTAGTTCTAATAAAAAAATTTAAAATTTTAATTAGCATTAACAAGAGCCATCCTCACAGTCGGCCGCCTGGTCCAATGGGCATAAATTAGCCCAAGCAACACCCCTCATAGTACGTTGTTGAATCCTATGTCAGTAAGGAGTCTTTGAGTGGCCCAGTATGATGGGCCGGCGCCATCTGTAGCTGTTCCTTCGAAATCTCAACATGAAAGGACGGTCACAACTTAAATTATAAGATTGTTTCTTAAGATCACATAAAGGCCCCATAACATGCCGTATTTTCAAAATAAAAGCTCCCAATTATAACTTCAGCTCACATGAAGACCCCAAATCATGCCAGATTTTCAAAATAAAAGCGCCTTATTGTGAATTATGCTCACATGAAGGCCCCATAGCAAGCCAGATTTTCAAAAAAAGCACCAGATTGTTCCTTAAGTTCACATGAAGACACCAAAACATGCATGATTTTCAAAATAAAAGCCCCAATTGCAAAATAAGTTCACATGAAGGCCCCATAATGCACCATATTTTCAAAATAAAAGCCCAACATAGTAACTGAAACTCACAAAGTCCCGGAAATGTGCCTGCTTTTCAAAATAAAAGCACACAGTTCTAACTTCAAGCTCACAGGAAGGCCCCCAAACATTCCAGATTTTCAAAATAAAAGCAATATAGGAAATTTCAGAATATAAGCTCCCAAGTTCAGCTTTTCTTTTCATCTTCCGTAATAATGCAGCATTTTCTTTTCATCAGGATTGCATCTCAGCCTTCAGCCATTTCAGCATTTTAAGGGCGATTCTTCAGCACTCAGCATCCACATGCAATTTCTTCAGGAAATGCATTTTTCTAGTTCAGTTTATAATTCAGTTTAATCTACTGTAGTTTTGGTTCAGAGCCACAGCCCACCTCGATCTGATGAATATCACTCCTCTACGGCCTCTCTTGTTGCTGGTGTCTCTTCAGCAACTTTTTATTTGAATTTATCCAGATTCTTCTCAGTTTCTTTTCCTTCTGTGAAAATGTAGGCAAGGCAAAGAGTTTTACTGGATGTCTGAATTTAGTATAGAATCACTCAAGCTTTTAGTTTTGGTGTCTGAAATCATGCCTTTGTTTACCCTGTTCCGTATATAATAACATTCAGTGGCTCACTTTAATGAACATGTGACATTGAAAACATGTACAAAAATATCCATAGGCTCAGCATTTTGGGACATTTGGGAACTTACTGAATGTAGTATGTTGTTTCTTTTCCTCTTTTCCAGAACAGAGCTGCACTTTAACCACCTGGCTGAGAACAGTGCTTTTGGGATCCTACCACAGTCTAAGGTACTCAAGATAGATAAGAGCTGTTTGTATGTATTTTGCTAAGCTTGTTATAATAACCTGATCAATACATAATTTTATAGGCAGATATTAATTTGAGTCTAAAAAATCTGATAATGCTATATCAGCCAATATTGATTCACTTTATACCCATTTGATTTGATTTGATTTATTTATTCTTTCAAACATGTAACAACAGTCAGTATGTAACCACACATAATTCCAGACATATCCACAAATATATTTTCAATTTGCTTATACCTAGTACATGCTTGAACGGAGTAGGAAGAAGTTAGACTTATCTAGTCCTACCCCCTAACATCATCTTATCATCATTGGTTTGCAAGCAGTATTACTACATGGATACATATTCTACATCCACACTCCCATCTGATTAATCATTAAGCCTGTTCTTGCCCATATCTTGATTGACACATACCTTTATATCTGTGTTTAAACTCATCAATTTTCTTACTGTTTTTTATGTCCATACTTAAATTATTCCATAGTTTTACTCCACTTATCGAAATACAGAATCTTTTTTTGGTTGT
>NW_018128094.1:1934213-1940283 GCF_001952655.1 Monopterus albus
TAAGTCCTCCTTAAGCCTCCTTACAGCTTGTTCATTAATCACCCTCCTGTAGAACAGATTTGTTTTTGGCCTCTCTTTTCTAAAATGGCAGTCATAAACCAAAATTACAGGTAGATGATCACTAATATCATTTATAAGTAATCCACTTGTCATTGTGCTTTCAATATCATTGGTAAATATATTATCTATTAGTGTCGCATGCTGGGTTGTTAATCTACTTGGTTTTGTGATTTTGGGGTATAAACTGCATCTGTGTAAAGTGTTTATAAACTCCTCCGTTCCTGTGTGCTTGTTAGGATTTAACAAGTCAATGTTGAAGTCACCACATATGAACATTAATTTATGACTTAGTCATTAAATTTTTCTATGCTGGCTCCAGGTGCTCTATAAATACAGCTTACTACAACCTTTTTCTTTTTTTCCACGGATATTTCTACAGTCACACAGTCCAGCAAGTTATCAACCGCCCTTGACATGTTCTTGACTTTTTCATAACAGAAGTTATTATCTATGTACAAAGCCACACCACCTCCCATCTTCTGTTCTCTGTTTGTGCATACTAGATTGTACCCTTCAAGGTCAAAATCCACTCCCCTTACATTATTAATCCAGGTTTCAGTAATAGCAATTATATTAAAAGCATGTGTAAGACTACAAAGATAATGCTTGTGTTCAGTTCCAGATCCCTTCCCTCAAAATCTATTAAGTTCTGTAGTAAATCACTTGCCTCATATTATCCATTAGTCATGCTGGTTGTTGTTGGTTCCACAGCTCATCTGCCATCGCAGATATCAGTAAGTTTCTTCAGACATGAGAGGGTCCCGCGGCCCCATCAAACTCTCCTTGTCTCGACGTGCTGTTCCTTGGTCCAAAATCCTGGTTCCGAGGTCTGGTCACCAGTTTATTGTATCGCAGAAACACGATTTCTCCTCTCGCCTTAGCCTCTCTTAACCTCGGCATCAGCACTTTTCTTCTCATCCTCACACCCTCGGGGTAATCTTCGTTGATGTAAATCTTGGTTCCCTTCAGCTTCTTGGCTTGTTGCAGAATGGTTATCTTGTCTTTCTCGTTCTTCAACTTAACCATCATCCCCCTCGGACCCCGTTCGGTCAATTTCCCCACTCTGTAGACCCGTTCCATTTCTATATCTTGATGAATTTACAGTTTGTCCTTTAAGATCTCTTCCACCTTACACTCCGCTTCCGTCCAGCTTTCTCCAGCTGACTCCATGATTCCCTCGAAGATCAGGTTTTTTTGCTTGGACTGTGCTTCCAATTGCTCCATTTTATACGTAATAGTTATTAGACTCTCTCGGGTTTTATCCCTCTCTTCGGGTTTTGTCCCGAAAAGTGTCTTTGGCAGTTATTTCATGGTACGTCCGCTTTAATCGCGTCCACATCTCGCTAGGTAAACTGCAAACTTATTTTTATCTCCTGCATTTCTTTGGTCAAGTCGTTGAATCTCCTGTTATTTGTCTCCATAATTAGTTTCACAAAACTCACCCATAACATAATAAAACGTTTTGATAATGCTCCCTTAAATGTTTTAATGATTGTGAGTCCTGAAAGTATTGGGCCTAAAATTGAAAAAATAATTTTACTACTTTATGCTGGGCAAACTATAGAATTGTGACACTTCAAAATATCTTGGCTGACATATACAAAGACATTTGGACATATCTGGATTCAACGTGGTGTTTATTGATTAAAGAAATACACTGAAAGAACTGTTTTCTGCAAAATATTTTCTTTCTCTCTGGGATCAGTAAAGTTTGATCTTGTCTCATCTTCTCCAGCCTGATGAAAAGCAGAAAGCCTTGCAGCAGTTCAGCAAGCTGCAGGCAGCCATGAGGGTGCTGGGTATCTCTGGTGAAGAGCAGAAGGCCATCTGGCTCATCCTGGGGGCCATTTACCATTTGGGGGCTGCAGGAGCTACTAGAGGTAGAAACTCCTGAAACTGGTCCAAACATAATAAGAAGGGAACAAAATTTGTATGCATAAGTATTTCTTTCACATTTGTTATTGAAGGTTAACATTAATCCTCCAGAAGACATGAAGGCAAGGCTGGATTAATGCAATGGCTAACCTTCGCTGAAGCTCAGGGCCCCGGGAAAAATAGGGCCCTAAATTTTAGATTTGGTCAAATAGATTATTTACGGTGTATTTGGTCCCTTCTATTAGCTATTTTAATTTGTATATTTTCCTGTCTGTCTTGATATTACTGTGCTTTGATTGGTTTACGGGTGTCCAGCAGGAGGGCTGTAAAGTGTCATAAGTCAGCCATCAATTCCATTAATCATCATCAGTTATGTAAACATCATGATCGTGACCTTTGAAAAATTCCAAAGTTGATTGGACATTTTAAATCAGTCTCAATGGGTGAAGATAAAGGTGGAGATGTTGCAGAGGTGAATGTGGTTGAAGATGAGTGTGTGCAGCTAGCCAAAGCCATGACTACTTCAGCTAGCATGGCAGATGAAGTGGATATAACTTCTAGTGTGATAACCAGGGATAACTGCTACAGCACTGCTCAATGGGAACTGGTGTATGAGGCCGCCCGCTAATACTGGGCTTGTCAGGGGCCAAAGGTATGCTAGAATAAGGATGCTGATTTCCAAAGCCTGGGAAAGAATCTACAAACAGCAGAAGCAATTTTAAGCTTACTGTCAAAGAAGGCTCCTAAATGGTGATGAGTATGTGATGTGGGAATGGCTGCTCTATTCTCCATCTACTGGCTCTGTCCTCTTTGCTTCCCACTTTTTTGGTGATGAACACAATCGGTCTTCTTTTGAAACTGGCTATAGTGAATGGAGCCTTGTTAAAGATCAATTAGCTGATCATGAAAACAGAGATAGTCACAGAAAGGCTATTATGTGTTAGATTAACAGAGCATCAGGTGATGGACAAACTGATGTAACAGTTAGCTACATACTAGACTGAAAATTTGAAAAGAATGGTGCCAATAATGACATTTTTGGCTGAACGCGTATTGGCTTTCTGAAGCACAAGTGAAATTTTTGGCAGACCTCACAATGGTAACTGGATGGGAATATTAGAACTGATCATTGAGTTTGAAAAGAAAAGAAAAACAGAAAACATACCTTCTAAAAGGTAATTAACTAAGTAGATTACTTTTACCCCCTTAACAAACAAATAAGCATTACATACTAGCTTTCTTTTTAAAGACTGCTATACGGTCGCAAAAAAGTAATGGCAGTGTTTGCAGTGTCCTGGTTTTCTGCATAAATTGGTCATGAAATGTGATCTGATCTTCACCAAAGGTAACAAATATGAACAAACACAATATTTCTAAGCTGTTAAAACACAGAATCATGATCTTTCATGTCTTTATTGAACACATTAGCATATGTCAGCAAGGCTGTAAAAACGGGCCTCAAAGAGGACCAAGATACAGAGAAGGCAGAGGAGAAAGAGGAAGTTCCAGTGGAGGTTGGAGAAGACAAAGGAATTATTATTATTAAAATGCTATGGAATGGAATGCTTAGAAAGTTAAGCTTTTAATAAGTAAGAATAATCATAAGATGATTTATGTGTGTGTTTGTTGAAATAATCAGAGAATGTGTAAGAATAAAATGTGAAATGATTGTATTGAAAGAATGGAGAGAAGTGATTTTACATCTAAAGGAGTGAAAAAGGCAGAATCACAGAGAAGAGGAAGTAGACACACATCCCTGAAAGGAGGAACTACAAAAGTTCATGTGTGCATGGCACACAGAGAAGAGACACACAATATACTGAGGAAGTAACGAAAATGAATGTTCCATCCACAAAAGTAAAGATTTGACTGATAATTAATGTTTGATCAATGTCTAATCAATGATAATGAATGTTTAGTCAAGTAATGTATTTGGATCACAGTGGGGCAGATGTCGGTTACGGGCAGTAGGCTTGAGCTGTGACAGTAAAAAATATGCAATAGTTCTGAAGAATATGACTTTGCACGCCAAATAAGGTATTAACTGCAAACTGCAGCATCTGGTTGGATGAGAGGACAAAGACTACTGACCAGAATCCTTTAAAAACCCATGCAAAAAGAGGAGCGGAGAGTCCTTTCACAGCTGCGGCCGGAGGCTCTGTCCAGTTGACCGTCTGACTTCTAGGAGACCAAGGACTGCGGAGAGGCAGTCCGGGAAGAGCCCCTCCAGAGGGGTGCTCCCCACAGTGTTAGAAATGACCCAATTCTTTTGTTGGAAGCACGAGAAGTGAAGACAGGAGAGGGCTGTTTAAAGTCAACAGAAAGTTTACTGGAAGCCTGAGCACAGGTCAAGTCTTACAGCGCTGGGATCAGAGAGGAGATGGACGAGGGAGAAAGAGCACCTTTCTGTGGGAATGGATGTCAACGTGGGACGATGGAGCTGTGGTAGAGCCTCACAGTTCAGCAGAAAAACTGAATTCCTGCTTAAAAGATGATTGAAGAAGAAATGAAGAATTTTAACAGGATGCCACAATCCACCTGGCCTGGTGGGGAAAGATGGCCTGAAAAGAAAACCATTTTACACATTTCCATGCAAATGAACGCTGATGTTACTTGTCACTGCTTGTAGCGATAGTGCGCGTTATGTTGCCCCACCTTTCACCCACAAAGCACTATGGTAAACAATTTATGTCATTATGTCTTAGGTCCATTGTCCAAGCCAAATTACAGTTTTGTTGTGTGTCTCATCATCTACTTTCATATATTTTCCCACTGTTTGCTTGCTTGTTTGTTTTGTTTTGTTTGTTGGGTCTTGATGCTTTTATTTTTTCTGTCCTCTATCCACTCACGCCATCTGGTTGAGGCGGAAGGCCACCCACCAAGAGTCTGGTTCTGTCTGAGCTATCTTCTGTTAAAGGGTGTGTTTCCTTTCCACTGTCGCAAAGTGCTGGCCCATTGAGGATTTCTTAGGTTTTTCTCTATAATACTGTAGACCTTACTATGTAAAGTGCCCTGAGATTATTTTTGTTGTGATTAGACACTATACAAATAAAACTGAAGTGAATTGAGTTGAATTTAATTGAATATTAATGGATAGGGGCAGAACTGAATTTGAATATGGTATTTGGCAAAGTACAAATTGTGGATTTTTACAAATATTATTTTGTACAAATATTTTTTTTACTTATTTGTTTTTGGGAAGAAAAAACATGTTGAATGGCTGGTGTTAACTGACATGACAGGAAGACAATAGCTGTGAGTCATGAGTCTACCTGCTGTTACAGTCACACTGGGAATGGAACATTCTGGCATGATTTAGCTACAAGCACAAAGGGTATTGGTTTGAATCATTATCATACTACTATAAATAATAAATTTACAACACACCAGTCAAGCATAAGGAATGCCAAATCAGCATTCCTTCATAAATCCTTCTCTGTCAGCTCTCTGGTCCAATATAACTTTATGATCTGACTCCAAATGTGTTGGTTTCTTTTCTTCTTTTCTTCAAAACTTTCTTTTCCCATTCTTTTTTGTGTAACTGTCTCAGCTGACACTGAAATCAGTAGCCTGCTAGCCTGCCAGTTAGCCATAATGGCTGTTCATAGAGCTGGAGTGTGTTCATTTATTGACAGCTGTGAGTTCCCACCCCTGACTGTGGTCGTCTCTTATTGGTTAGAGAGTATCCCAGTCAAAAACCTTTTTAAGGGAATATCTCTGCACTGCTTCCAGGCTGTTTGATGGGTCTGGGGTCACAGTAGCCTTTGAAAGAAATTTTCCCCATAGAATAGATTTTGGTGGATGTTTCTACAAAAAAAATTATTTTGAAAAATGCTACATAATGTAGCTTTACGCATTCTTTTTAACCCATCCTTCACCCATCCTTTTTCATTTTTCTGCACCTATTGTCGTAGCTAGAGTGTGATACCGACTAAATTAATTCAGACAAACCATCCCAATTTAAAGGATAATTTAATATTACAATTATTCTGAATAGAGTAGTATTTAAACACATAATCTTGTAGTTAGGGAACAGAGAACAGAGATCAGAGAACAGAGACTCTCCTCTTGCAATGGAATAAATAGCCTAAGACGATTGTCAAAAGCACCAGTCAGTCAGGTCATTTGTTGTCAG
>NW_018128094.1:1940760-1942329 GCF_001952655.1 Monopterus albus
GTTATCTAAATATGAACTACATACTGTTCTATTACATATTACCTCTGGAATCTGGTTTATTTCTAACCACTACACTATCATTTTCATTATCTTTCTTCCTTAGGTCCCTGTTGCATGTTTTTTTATGTTTATCTTTTTTAGTGGGACATAGGCAGTTTGCCCATCATGAATGGGCCCAGAAAGCAGCCTACCTGCTGGGCTGTACATTGGAGGAATTATCATCTTCTGTCTTTAAGCACCAGGCCAAAGTACTACAGCACTCCACCTCATTCAGAGGAGGACCGGATGAGGCTATTCAAGGTGACAGCTCAGGTAAAATTTAATGTGCTTTAGGTAATTTTCTGTCCTCCAGAAACATTCTGGTTAGTAACCAAGAAGAACTGAGGTTTGCTAAGCTATCCCAAATGGTGCTTTTCCAGATTTACTATTCATGTTTCAAATGCAATAAGTCCTTTTTTTTACTTGATAGAGTAAAAATTGTAAACCTCACTTCTAATCCACACTGAAAGTGTTTTGGAAGCATTTTCTATGTGCCTCTTATACCCATCTCATGCTGCAGATAGAATTCCATTATATCGGAAAGTTGAAGGTTCGAATCTCGGTGCCTGCAGTCCACATGTCAAAGTGTCCTTGGGCAAGACACTGAACTCCTCCCGCTGCCCCCGATGGTTAGAACCATCGGTTGAGTTGGCGCCGCAGATGGCTGCCTCAGTTCTGTACCAGAAACGAATTCCTTGTGTGTAACATACTTGGTCAATAAAAGTGATTATCCTTATCCTCCTTAAATGTGACAATCTATGAATCAGTGAGACACGCGTCTCCAATTGGACCTTCATCTTTTTTAAACTTTGTGTCTACTTTTTCACTATGCTGTCATTAGTGAAGCATAATCTCCGCAGTCAGCTGTTTAAATCACACAAATCCTGTCATGACTGGTCAGACTGCTTTGTTTCACTTTCGCCTTTGTAAAGAGCCTGGGAAAATCAATAAATTCATAGGCTACATAAAAATGTGATTTTTTTTTTTCCCGATGAGCCTACATGAAAACAATTTCTGTGCAGGACATTTGTGTGGCCACTGTCCTGCTGACAGACAACCACCTGTTCTGATGACAAAGGCACAGAATGTGATTCTCATGTCTCGCTTTCAGTATGTTTTACCAGTTAGTTATTTTTAGAGACAGATGCTCCAGACAATCTAGCCACAGGGGTTGCAAGCCAGTGATTTCTGTGCTGGTCCCAAGCCTGGATAAGGAAGGGCATCTGGCATAAAAACATGCCAAATTAAAACATGCGAATCATCAGTGTCAATTCCATACCGGATCGGTCAAGGCCCGGGTTAACAATGACCGCCACCAGTGCTGTTGACCTACAGGGTGCTGGCAGAAATTGGACTACTGTTGGTCGAAGAAGGAGAGGAGGTAGAAGGATTCGTAGACGAGAGAGAAGAGGAAATGCAGGATTATAGGTCTGAGAATAGGGACTCAACGTTGGCACAATGACAGGGAAAGGTAGAGAGCTGGCGGACATGAAGGAGAGAAGGAAGGTAGATATACTGTGTGTGCAGGAG
>NW_018128094.1:1943318-1944101 GCF_001952655.1 Monopterus albus
AATATTGTAGAGCAGGAAGTAGCAAAGATTAGAAAGGATGAGGTGAGGAAGGCTCTGAGGAGGATGAAGAGTGGAAAGGCTGTTGGTCCAGATGACATACCTGTGGAGGTGTGGAAGTGTCTAGGAGAGACAGCAGTGGAGTTTCTATCTAGTTTGTTCAACAGGATTTTAGAGAGTGAGAAGATGCCTGAGGAATGGAGGAGAAGTATACTAGTGACGATCTTTAAGAACAAGGGCGATGTGCAGAGTTGTAGCAACTACAGAGGTATAAAGTTGATGAGCCACACAATGAAGCTATGGGAAAGGAAGTGATATTATTTGTGAGCAGCAGTATGGCTTCATGCGCAGAAAGAGCACTACTGATGCAATTTTTTGCTCTGAGAATGTTAATGGAGGAGGTCGGAAGGAGCTGCATTGCATCTTTGTGGATTTAGAGAAAGCATACAACAGAGTGCCGAGAGAGGGGCGATGGTTATGTATGGGGATATCAGGAGTGGCAGAGAAGTACGTCAGAGTAGTTCAGGATATGTATGAGAGGAGTATGACAGTAGTGAGATGTGCTGTAGGTCAGACAGAGTTGTTCAAGGAGGAGGTGGGGTTACACCAAGGATTGGCTTTGAGTCCCTTCTTGTTTGCTATGATGATGGACAGGTTGACAGATGAGGTCAGACAGGAATCTCCGTGGACAATGATGTTTGCGGATGGCATTGTGATCTGTAGTGAGAGCACAGAGCAGGTGGAGGAACACCTGGAAAGGTGGAGGTCTGCTCTGGAAAGAAGAGG
>NW_018128094.1:1944171-1949255 GCF_001952655.1 Monopterus albus
GTCAGGAGTGTTGTGTGACAGAAGAGTGTCAGCAAGAATCAAAGGAAAGGTGTACAAGACAGTAATGAGACCAGCTACTGTATGCTATATGGGTTAGAGACTGTAGCAGTGAGGAAAAGACAAGAGGCAGAGATGGAGGTAGCAGAGATGAGGATGTTGAGGTTCTCTTTAGGAGTGACCAGGATGGACAGGATTAGGAATGAGCACATCAGAGGGACAGCTCAGGTTGGCTGTTTTGGGGACAAGGTCAGAGAGGCCAGATTGAGATGGTTTGGACATGTGCAGAGGAGGGATATTGGTTATATTGGTAGAAGATGGAGCTGCCAGGCAAGAGAACAAGAGGAAGGCCAAAGAGGAGATATATGGATGTGCTAAAAGAGGACATGAAGTTAATTGGGGCGAGAGTAGAGGATGCCGAGGATTGAGTTAGGTGGAAACAGATGATTCGCTGTGGCGACCCCTAACATGAACAGCCGAAAGAAGAAGAAGAAGAGACAGATGGTCCAGACATTCGTTGTGTTGCACTTGTTTGTTAACATGAAAAGTGCAACAGATAGTTGCAGAACAATTGAAAAATAAATCTAAAGAAAGCATGATATTGATAATCACAGTCCCTCAGGGGGTGACCATTGGGAGCAACTTGTGGTTCAGTGTCTTTGATGTGTAAACTGGGGAATCAAACAAAGTACAGTCCTTTGCTCTTTTTGTACTTCTGCACAGCTGACCAGTTGGAAAATGAATTGCGTGTGAATGTCAGATCATTGATTTTGTAAAGTCATAGAAATGATTGGACATATGCCCCCTTTATATAACATTTGTTTTCGAAGCTACCTGCTCATCCAGCAAGAAGCTAGGAAGGACTATATTAGTTATAAATCAGGAGTGTTTGATTTGAATTTGATGACTTGACATTCTTCACCATTTTATTGTTGATTCTTACTCTGATCTTTTTTTTCTTGACCCTTCTCTCTGTATCTCAGGCTCTAAGATTACAGCTATGGAGTGTTTGGAAGCCATGGCATCAGGGCTGTACTCAGAACTCTTCGCTCTTGTCATCACTCTTATTAACAGGTTAGATCTCACTATATTTACCCTTAAATATGCTCCTCTATTATTTTGGTGCAAAGTAGAGCAGTGCCCCCTCACAGCAAGAAGGTCCCATGTTCAAATCTCCAGACCAGAGCCTTTCTGTGTAGAGTTAGCATGTTCTCCTTGTGCCTGTGTGGGTTTCCTCTGGATACTCTGGCTTCCTCTCACAGTCTAAAGACATGAAGGTTAGGTTACCTGGCGATTCTTAGTGTTGTGTCAGGAACAGCATCTATCTTAAAAACAAATCACATATGCGGACCACAGTGCTGAGCTGTGGTAACCCCCAACATGACGGGGAGCAGCTGAAGGAAGAGCAACATGTTACTTTATAATTTTGACCCTACTGGAAATGTTATTCACAACCATTCAAGATATAATCACCATGAATGTCTGATCATATGTATATCAGAAAGAGCTTCTGAAACAAAGTCTTTACAAACACTGACGTGGGATGCAGATTCATACTGACTTTCTTCCCTCATGTACTCAATTTTCTCAAATACGTTTAGTACATTTCAACTCATTACAATGCTCAGACTTTTGACACTTCTAAACAGTTAGCTATTAGCCTAACAAGTGTGCTGGTAACACATAAAAGTGATATTCCTTTGATAGTTGAATATGATTGCTTGACCAGGAAAATTTACTACTGGCATTTGGAATGGTGGTGATATCATAATTAGCTTCAAAGTTTTTCAAGAAAAACAATAGACATGACATTCAGTCACTGGTTTAGGACAAAGAGGACTTTGATGAGTGGACTCCAGGCAAAGCGGTTTGTGTTCTGCTTGTTCAACAGCTGTTTGATAAACTCCTCACACAGTCACTGTCACTGACTGATTGTTTGACGATGGAGTTCTCTGGTCTACCTCTGCCTGTTATGATTGCTCACTCGTGGGAGCGAGGTGAGCAAGCAGGTGGGACTCAGGACGCAGACGCACAGTTCTAACATGAGATTTTATTAGAAGCAAAACAGCAGGAGAATAGTGACAGTCTTTGAGAAGAGGTCCAATAAGGTGCTGAGACTGGGGATGAGTAGATTCATCAGGGAAGAGAATTCACAGGTCACTGAGTGGGGAAGTACAGGGAGAGGAGTTGGGTGTTGCAGTCTGAGGCAGCAAGTTTTGGCATCAGAGAGATAAGGAGAGGATGAGTACAGCTGGTAGTGGCTTATGCTGACTGACCTGAGAGCAGAGGGGGAAGATGTCAGCCAGGACAGATGAGGCAAGTGTTGCTGGAGAGATCAGAGGAAGACAAACAGGGATGGCGTGGCTAGGAAGCCGGAGAGACGTAAAGAGTTGCAAGGGCAGAAAGCAGTAGTAGTAGTAGTAGTAGTAGTAGTAGTAGTAGTAGTAGTAGTAGTAGTAGTAGTAGTAGTAGTTTCAGGAGAGTCAACAGGGAGAGCCAAAGTGTCATGGAAGTAATCCTCAACGTCCTGGCACTGGAGGAGCCTCTGCCAGAGTCTTAAATAGGAGGTTGATGATGAAGCAACTAGTCTCAGCTGTGTAAGTCAACACAGCTGTGTGCCATGCCCAGGACAGAGAGCCTGCAGACAGGAGAGAGGGAGGGAACAAGGAGGAGAGGTAGGTGGCGCAGAGCAAACCTGACACTGCTCAGCTGTGAGCGTGAGTGAGAGGAGTGTAGTCCCTCTGTCCTCGAAACAGAGACAGGGCAAAATATAATGGGAAAACAAAGTAAGATGGTCTGCTTCAACCCATGAAGTTATGCTGGCTGAGGAGAGGCAGGTGGCACAGAGCAAGCCTGACATAGATGAGCATCAGCTGGCTGATGGTGTGATGGAAATTTTAACATGAGTCTGGAGAAATAAAGACTGTACAGCCAAGTTGCCTTTATGTATGTTATTTCTAGCAAGAAAGGTTAGGCAGTCATACAGAATGTTATGCAGTCTGCAGAGTGAGTGGCCAAGAACAAGAATAACAGTCAAGTTTTGTATAACACTGGTCCTCTATCACCCCCTTAGTTAGAACAATCAGAGAAGTCTCTTGGGTATGTGACCTTCATAGGTATCTTTCAGATAGGTGGCTGGGCCCAGACAGCTAAGCTGTGTAGGCAACAGGCTTTGTGTGTGTATGAAGTGTATGTGTGTATGTATGTGCATAGGTATGTTTAGGAACAGAATGTGTGTGTAGTGTCTGGGGGAGAAACGAACAGTCTGTGAGGAAAGAGAACATACAGCTAAAGTAAAGTACATAGATAATATAAGTATTATTTTTCGTTTCCTTCACCTACCAAAAATGTTATACAGACACAGACGCAAGTGTCAAACATGAGATGTATATTGCATAAAAACAACAAAGGCACCTAATCCAATAATTTCCAACAGAATGTATGTATACACACACACACATACACACACACACACACACACCTATATATGTGTCTGTGTGCGTATATATGTATATAAAAATTACCCACTTTGGGGCAGTCTTATTCCTTCCTTCAAGCTCGGGTCCTCTACCAGAGGCTTGGGAGCTTGAGGGCCCTGCGCAGTATATTAGCGGTTTCTAGGACTGTACCGTTCTGGACAGAGAGCTCAGATGTTGTTCCTGAAATCTCTTTGGGCAATGGCTTGGCAAAATTCTTTTTCAGCTTTCATGGTGTCTGCTTTAAGGTGTAGATTTGCAAGTTGTTCCACAGAACTAGCCTCCTATGATTGACTGTGCTGTTCTCTGGTGTTCACTTTATTATTCTCCCTCTCACTCCCGCACTTAACATCTCCACCAAGGTTCCTCCCCCACAGGATATCACCTGATACTACATCCCCCTTTCTGAGTAGAGAATGGATGGCATACATTAATAAACACATAACTAATCTTATGCTACTTCCCATCTTGACTAAATTACCAAATAAACATTCTCTTTAAACATGGAACTTATGAACCTGCACCACTATCTGGATATACAGATGTAGACTAACATTCACTTATTCATTGAGGTGTTATTGTTGTCCAACAGACGATTTAACAAATTCAAAACCAAACATTTCCTCAACACTATGAGAGTTGGGGTAGACTGCCCAGCCTCTTGACCTGAGTGTAGGGATTATTCTGCCCATTGTTCACCCAGTTCCTAAGTCTATGGACAAATATAGTCTTTCAGGTACGCTGGACGTACTCTCTCCCTTACGGGGTAATGTCTCTCACACACTGGAGACTGCTGACTGGAAGCACTTTCTGCCTCCGGAAATGTAGTCATCTGTGCTGGTTCTGGCAGTGAGGATACCCTTACGGGGTAATGTCTCTCACACACTGGAGACTGCTGACTGGAAGTGCTTTCTGCCTCCGGAAATGTACTCATCTGTGCTGGTTCTGGCAGTGAGGATATGGGTGTCTCAGGAGCCCGGACTGATATAGAAAGGTGAAACCTGTTCCTCCGCAGGGTGCCCTTGGGCGTCTCGACGATATATGATCGTGGTGTACCCGCTGTCGACACAACTGTGCCTCTCTCCGACAGGTCCTTCACCCACACGCTATCTCCAGGTTGTGGTTGCGATAGGTCATGCGCCCTGTGTCTGCGGTTGTAGTTCAGTTGTTGTTTTTCCCTGTATCTCCCTTCCATTGTTTTCAGCTTTCTCATCCCCATCTGTTTTGGGTTAAGCTGTGATGGAATAACAGGAACGGTTGTTCTTATTCTCCTCCCCATGAGAATTTCAGTTGGACTGTATCCATTTGCAAGAGGAGCAGAGCGATATGCCATGAGTGCTAGGTATGGATCGGTGGATTTCTTGAGAATCCCCTTTACTGTTCTCACCGCTCGCTCGGCCTCCCCATTGCTCTGTGGGAAATGAGGACTGGATGTCACATGGCTAAAGCCCCAATCCTGTGCAAACTTCTTGAATGACGCAGAAACGAACTGTGGTCCATTATCTGAACGGACTTCTACTGGGATTCCATGACGAGCAAAGATGGACTTAAATTGCCCTATCACAGCATCTGTCAATATGGGGTGCTGTGTGTACATTAATGAGGAAAAAA
>NW_018128094.1:1952958-1955237 GCF_001952655.1 Monopterus albus
GCTCTCTTTTTCAGAGGGGCAACAGTATCAAGTGTTGTACACAGGGAGGCTGCAACACTATCAACAAGATAATTGACTTGTGTAGTGTTAGGCATAGCGTGTAAAGCTGCCGATGATGTGTAGGGTGAACTCAATTATAAGACCAGACGAGGATAAGCAAAACACTGTCTCTTTAATCAGAGCACTGGTCAGAAACAAATGATACACCATGCAGGAGTCTGATTCAACATGTAACACTCTCAGGTTGATAATCCAGTCCAGGGTCAGAGCCAGCAAACTCACACATCCAAGGTATCCACAAGAAGATCAGTCAGTAAGGGAAGTCCATAAGTCGATGCACAAAATACAGACAGAATCAGAAGGGTTAGGCAATCGGTGGTGACAAGGCAATCCGGGGTCAGAGCTTGAATAACAGGCACAACAAAAACGCTGGAAAGTCTGAACATGGGTTATAACAATCTGGCAGCTTCCTGGTAGGAGGAAGCTGCCTATAAAGGGGTAGAAACAGGTGCAAACAATAACCACTGAGTAGGGTAAAGAGTTCCTAGCTGAGATAAGACTGTAACTGTCATGATTCTGTCCTGTCTGCTTCCTGTCTCATGCTTTTATTTTGACACTACTTCCTGTCCCCAGCTCACCCTGACTTCTGGGAACCTTATCTCATCACCCATATTGGTTTCACCTGCTTCTCATTACTCACACCTGGTTACAACAGTATATAGGCAGCTTCCCCACACCAAGAAGCTGCCAGATCGTTCTAACCCATGTCAGACTTTCCAGCGTTTTTTCTTCTGCCTGTTTTTCCTGTTCTGACCCCGGATTGCCATTGACCACCGAATACTGCCTTGCCCCCCCGATTTGGACTGTTTTCTGTGTATTTGATTATCGGACTTCCCTCTCTGACCTCTCGCTTTGGCTCCCTTGGCTGTGTGCGTTTGCTGGTTCTGACCCTGGACTGTGTTACCGACCTGTGAGTGTGTTTCATGTTTAAACAGTTTTTGTAATGTTTTGTTCACTGTCAGTGCTCTTATTAAAGAGACAGTTTTGCTTTTACTCATCTGGGTCTATAACTGAGTTCACCCCTTGATATTATCGGCAGCTTTATGCGCCGATTCCGGACAGTAACAGGAAGTAGTGTCAAAATAAAAGCATGAGACCGGAAGCAGTGGGGCAGAATCATGACAGTGTAGGAGTAAAGTTAAGGTGGATGTCTTCCATTTTCCTGGCACATGGCATTGAAATAAATAATGGAATTATTTACCTAAATTTGGTAACAGCAGAAGGAGATCTACTGTAGTGGATTTTTTCCCCAAATGTTGCTATGCTCCATTATTGTAAATTCAAAAGTATTTAAAAAATGGGTGGACAGAAGAGGGTTTTGGGGAAATATTATAAAAGTTTGCCTTATGTCAGAACAAGATTAAAGGTGTGATTAAAATGGTGAGTGGGTTTATTCACATGACACTTCAGCTGTAAGATGGAGTGAAGAAATGAATTGCTTCGCACCCGTTCTTTGTGGCTGCTCCAATGTAGCTGCCAACAGAAAGTCCAGAATCTGGCCACTGTTTTATATAAAACTGTATAAACTTATAGTTACAAACCATATATGGATGTTTACCAGGCGCTCTTACACATTTGCTGTACACTGATATAGCACTCAGTATCAAAATACAAGTGGCAAACATTCAAAGTGGAACAATACATGAAAAAAGGTGCATAAATGAAATCAGCAATAATGAGAAAAATAATACTGATTAGCATAGCAATGACATGCTATAGCATAGCAATGACATGCTATGGACATGCCATGCTGTTTTTCAGAAGAAATCAGTATAACTGTGAGCTTCTTACATATAGAGCCACTGATATGGTGAGGAAACTTCTGCCATTTCTTTGCATAAATGTTAGGTATACATACAGTATGTATTAGATTTAAAGAATATTTCTAGTACCATGCACACCTACTCTGTCTAGTGTTTTATTTTGTTCATCTGTTGTATGATGAAATCCTGTAAAATATTCTGAATGTTGATTTTAGCTGTCACATATATTACATTAAACCTGAAACTACTTTTCTCTATTTTTTTCATTGTAAATTTGACATCTTTAGGTTTAGGACACAATGGGCAATATGCAGTAATCTGCAGCCTCCTAGTATCAAAGCTGCATCACTTAAATTTCATGTTATATTTTTGTTCCTTAGGTCTCTGAAGTCCAGTCAGCACTCCCTACTACGTTCTCTGCTGATTGTGGATACTCCGGGCTTCAAAAATCCTCGG
>NW_018128094.1:1955252-1961202 GCF_001952655.1 Monopterus albus
GGAGCTCTGCCACAATTACACCCAAGAGAGGCTGCAGACCCTGTTTCATGAATGCACTTTCATCCAGGAGCTGGAGAGATATAAGGAGGTGCCACTGGCATTACAGAGCACACTAAGCAATTGCATGGACAAAACATAGACAAATAGCACATTAGCATTGACAGAAAATATCATTAAAATATATTTTTACATGGTTTTATTCAAATGATAACAAAATGACATTTCTTTATTTACTGGCTCAACTCTAGTGGCATGTACTGCTATGCCAAAGAAATTCCACAGCAATGAAAGTTTACATTTAGACACTGAATAATCTGCAAAACACAAGTGTTGAACAATTTCCTTTGGGACTATTACTATTGCAAGGGGAAACTATTTCACATCAAGGTCTTGGACTCCATTCACCTTCATTGTTTTGGGAGGAAGCTGAAACCTCAATTATCTCCACTCATCTGATTGGAAAAGTGCCGCTAAAGTTAACTGCGAAAAACTTTATATGTACAGATTATGTTTACACAAAGAGTGAAGCATCATGATCTTAACATTTACAAAACCAAATTCAGGCATATTCACATGTTCAGAAATTACAGAACCCAAGAAGATCAATCCAACTTT
Source organism: Monopterus albus (assembly GCF_001952655.1). Taxonomy (NCBI): domain Eukaryota; kingdom Metazoa; phylum Chordata; class Actinopteri; order Synbranchiformes; family Synbranchidae; genus Monopterus; species Monopterus albus. The sequence continues at coordinate 1,955,868 of NW_018128094.1, forward strand.
GGTACTGTTTGACAGTTCTCCATCCTAGGGCTGTACCCAATTAAGGATTTTGCCAGTTGACTGGAGTCAGCTTTTCAGTGCGACTATTCATTCTTTTTCTTTGTCTTCATATACATATATATTAAAAAAAAAAATTCCCCACCCACCCTCCACTTTAGGGCGGTCTTGTATTCCTTCCTTCAAGCTCGGGTCCTCTACCAGAGGCCTGGGAGCTTGAGGGTCCTGTGCAGTATCTTAGCTGTTCCTAGGACTGCACTCTTCTGGACAGAGATCTCAGATGTTGTTCCTGGGATCTGTTGGAGCCACTCTCCCAGTTTGGGGGTCATAGCCCCCAATGTTCCTATTCCCACGGGGACCACTTGTGCCTTCACCTTCCACATCTTTTCTAGCTCTTCTTTCAGCCCTTGGTATTTCTCAAGCTTCTCGTGTACTATCAGAAAATCAACTGGCCTGAATTTTAGTGATGATTTTGATTACATTAACATCATTACTGAAATACAAAAGAGTGATAGGAAGATGTTTCTGAGCATTTAAAAGTCAATAAAAGACATCTGCATATGATGCAAGATTTAAAGAGCCCATGACATTCCAGCTATATTTGTAAGGTTAAATCTTGGGTATCTCTAGATTGGGATAAGGATAATGGAGGATAATCAATTTCAGAATGCTAAAACCAAAGAGCCTCTTCCTAAAAACAAGAGGATAGTTCATGAATGCGCACACCTCCTGCTGCCGGTGTTGTGTCGAAAGTGGATAGCACAACGAACCACAACAGTATTAATTAATTAGAATTTCTCCTCCATAGATACGTAAACAACAGTATATGTACCAATGGAAAGAGATGTGTAACATTGTAATCAAAGTGGGTAGTTGAGAAACCCCATATTTTAACTAGCATAATGCAGAGATAACTTCTCCAGCCTTACAACAATTCTCTAACGTTACAGAAACAGTGCAATAATAGACATGCAATGTGTTTATTTTAAACTTACTGTTAAGTCCCACTAAGTAGTGGAAACATCACTCCCTTTCAAGTAGCTCCAAGATCGGTAAATCCAACCAGTGGTCACTGCATCTTCCCCCACATGACCATATACAATCCCAAAGTAGTGAAATTAATTCCAACAGGTAGCATGGCATCATAGATCGTTAATCCTCTTGATTACCCGCATCAATCACATCACATGCTCCAGGGGAATCCAGCATTGACGGGCTGATCAATCACTGCCCTGGTGTGCTTCACTGGCCAACTGATCATAGGTTAGGCCCGGTCAGGTAAAACCATTTAGAGGAACATTCCCAGACATGCAGTTACGTTAGGCCCTGTATTTTTCTCCACATGATCTGGTCACAATGCAGGCAGCAGGAGATAAAGTATAGCCATAAAACTGTGCAGTTGAAAAATTTCACTTTTAAAATGGCACCTTTGGATGTCCGGCAAGCTCACATGAATGCGCAACTGCCTGGAGATTCAAGGAAATCCTTTAACTATCACGTAATACTTTATATTGTTAGAAAAATAATAATAATAAAGTTTATTTATAAAGCACTTACCAACTCAGAGAGCACTAAGTGCCACATCAGGCAATTAGAGCCTATATAATCAAAGAAAATCAGAATCAACTAAGTAAACATATGACAGGCACATACATTCATTGATCTATAGCGTAATTCCTGTCCAGTCTGACACCACTCAGAAGAACTAGGAAATAAAAGCCTAGAAAACTCATAAAACAGGTTAAGCATGAAAAGCTTGTTTAAAAAGATATGTTTTCAGAGCTGACTTAAACGGAGCCAGTTCATTTATAGACCATAAATCCAAGGGCAGAGCGTTCCACAGTACCGAGCCGTACACGGCAAAGGCCCGACCTCCCCATTTCTTATAATGAGAAGGAGGGACAACAAGGGCAAGGTGACCTGACGACCGTAGGGATCTCCGAGGAAAATATCTGGATAAACGGTCTGATAGATATGCAGGGGCAAGGCCGTGCAAAGCTTTAAAAACATAGAGCACGATCTTAAATTGCACTCTCCATTTCACAGGTAGCCAATGGAGGGACGCTAAGATTGGGGTAATATGAGCCAACGAGTGTCTGTAAGCAAACGGGAAGCTGCATTTTGCACTAACTGCAGCCTAGACAACGATGACTGGGACAGACTGGCATAGAGGGCATTACAATAATCAATCCGGGACGTCATGAAGGCGTGAAGGGCTTTCTCTAGGTCAGTGCGAGAGAGAAATGATTTTACCTTCGCTAACAATCTTAACTGGTAAAAGCTCGTTTTTACCACAGACTTAATCTGGCTATCAAAGTTAAAATTTGTATCAAATATAACTCCCAAATTCCTCACCGTATTAGAGCATGGGGGGCGCACAGGTGCCTAGATCTGACATGGTCACAGCTGGGTGGGGACTAATGACAATATATTCATTTTTATCTTCGTTTAAGTAAAGGAGATTTTGATCCAGCCAGATTTTAACATCGCATATACAGTTCTGCAATGCAGCAAGCAAGCCTGATTCGGGGGTACCAAAGGCATATAAATTTGGATGTCATCAGCATAAAAATGAAAAGAAACATTATGACTGGATATAATAGACGCAAGAGGTGACATATATATATATAACGAGAATAACAAAGGAGCAAGAATGAAACCTTGTGGAACACCTGAGATCAAAGGAGCAGTGCTGGAGGACTGGTCACCAATCATGACCATTTAAGTTCTGTTTGTAAGGTACGATTCAAACCAGTTTAAGACCTTACCTCCCAGGCCAAAGAGGTGCTTTAACTTCAAAAGTAAAATAGAGTGGTCTACCGTGTCAAAGGCGGCTGACAGGTCGAGGAGAGCTAGAACGACAGGGCGTCCCGCATCCAAAGCCAGTGCGATATCATTATGCACTTTGATTAACGCGGATTCAGTGCTATGTTTAGATCTGAATCCGGATTGAAATTTGTCGACCATTTCTAGCCAATCTAAGTGGGCTTGGAGCTGGGCAGACACGAGCTTCTCCATAACTTTAGAAAGAAAAGGGAGAAGAGATATCGGGCGAAAATTTCCTAACACAGTTGAGTCAAGGTTGGGCTTTTTGAGCAATGGTCTAATTATCGCATGCTTCAGAGTCTGAGGGAGTAGTCCCGAGCTCAAGCAGGAGTTAATAAAAATGACCAACCAAGGGCCAATGGTGTCAATCGACTCTTTAAAAATCTTTCCAGGAAGGGGATCCAGAGGGGAAGCTGCAGATTTCAGCTGACGCATACATTTCTTAAGTTGCACAATGGATATCTGTGAAAACGAAGTGAAAGTATGGGAGGGGTGGGAGACAGATAGGATATAGGAGGAAGGATGCGGGACACTCTGCCTGATGGACCTGGTCTTTTCATTGAAATGCATTAAAAACTCATTGCAAACAGTATTTGAGGTCTCAAATACAGCACTAGAGGGCTTAATAACTGCATTAACGGTCTTAAACAGTACTCTAGGCTGATGACTATTCTCAGAGATGATGTCGGATAGATATTGAGACTTAGCTGCATTCACCGCTCTCTGATATGCCAGACGAGTGTCTCTCAAAATGCCTAGTGAGACTTGCAGACCGCCCTTCCTCCATCTACGTTCTGCCTGTCTACAATGTCTCTGATGGGCACGAGTAGCATCATTAAGCCAGGGCTGAGAGTTGCTTCTAGGTCTTTTCCTCCTGGCTGGAGTAATAGCATCCATAATCCGGACACAGGTGGAGTTGAACTCAGATAGGATGGTCTCTGGAGATGACGGGACCTGCTGTATTCCAGGGGAGTAAAGACCCAAGGCCAAAAAGGCAGCAGCGAAGTCCGATGATGTAGAAGATGTAATCATCCTGCAGTTCTGGAGGGGGGCCTTCGGGCAGAAAAAAGTCTTGTGAGTGATAGTTTGCAAGACTTGTATAAACCGAGCTGCTTCTGTATAGAAGTACTAGAACATACGTCCACCTCAAATTCACAATTTTAACATTGTAGATAAGTCAGAAAACACGGAAAAGCGTGGCATGGGCTCTTTAGATTTCAAGTCTGAATTGGCGATAGACTATATAATGTCGGGAAGCCATATGGATTTGTTGGAATAATGAAACAAACAGCACACTTGTAGATTTCTGTTGAATCACTGCTCTTATAGGCATTTTTTTTTTCTACTGAGACATGGTTATAGCCTGGTTTACCAATAAGTTTGAGCATCTCTCAGTTAGCTACAACGCATGTTGTTACTGAAAGTTTGATGCATGCCAGGTTGTACTGCTAACACTTTCTCTTATTTATAATTTCCCTTCCATTGAAGGGGGAAGTATTGAGCAAATTGCTGCTTGGCACATCAAAGTGATGAGAAGAAAACGACAAACATTCCGGAGGCTAGGGCTACCTTTCTATTGTAATTGCATACTAGCTGACAAAAATAAAATCTAAAGTCTAGTAATGGCTTATTTCATACAAGATAGCTACACATGTGATTTACTGTATTGAATATTCCATATTCTGCTTGTAAATCTTCTGCAGATTACTAACTATAACCCTTTCCCCTTCCTGTGTCTAGGAAAACATAGAGCTAGCTTTAGATGACATAGAGTCTGGTATCTCACTGTCCGTCGCAGCTGTTGACCAAGCCTCAACCCAAGCTCTGGTAAGCACAAGAAACCTCAGAACATTCTGTTTCATCTCTGTACACGTTTTAGTTTTGTTCTGTTCATACCTGAAACTATTCATTAGAAATGTGTGGTTTTGATAACAGTACATCTTAAAGAGTAACTACACCCTAACTTATTTTTTGCACTGCACACATAATCACAGCGTTTTATGGACAGATGATGTTGATACAGATGACTGGCTGTCATGATTCTGTCCCACTGCTTCTGGTCTCCTGCTTTTATTTTGCTGAAAAAAACTTAGAAAAAAATCAACTGGACATAGATTTCTAGATCGAAGACGTTTCACCTCTCATCCAAGAGGCTTCGTCAGTTCTGACTGACTGGTGTTGAGCCAGAGATATTTTCAGTCCTTTGAAGGCCAACAATGTCCCTTAACGACTGAGTCGTTACAGCCAAGTATCGGTGAGAGTCGTTACCTGTCTTTGGATCCTCCCCTGTCAGCCTATTGTCCTGGTGGGCATGTTTGGGCAGAGATCTCAAAGCAGGTAGATGGAAAACAAGTTGTGTCTTAGTCCACCACCCCTATTTAGTGAGGGGTGTTCTATTTTTTACAAAAATAGCTTCCTTGACTCCTCTCTCAAACCAGTGATGTTCTCTGGAGAGGATCTGGACTTCACTGTCCTCAAAAGAATGTCCTTTGTCCTTCAGGTGGAGGTGGAC
>NW_018128094.1:1961316-1963025 GCF_001952655.1 Monopterus albus
AAAGCCCTGGCTTCCTTCACTGGCACCGCTCCCAGCCACTGGTTCCGCTACTTGGACGACACATGGGTTAAAATCAGGACCCAGGAGGTAGAGGCTTTCACCAAACATATCAACTCTGTGGATGGCAACATCAAATTCACTCGTGAGGATGCCAGAGATGACTGTCTGGCCTTTCTGGATTGTACAGTCCACTTGGGTGGGGACAGAAGCCTGAAGGTAGAAGTATATCGGAAATCTACACACATGGACCAATACCTGCTTTTTGACTCACACCATCCACTTCAACACAAACTGGGAGTCATCAGAACTTTAAATCACAGGGCAGAGGAAGTGCCCACAATGGCAGAAGGGGCCAAGAAGGATAAATTACACATCCAGAACTCCCTTAAGGCATGTGGATACCCGAAGTGGGCCTTCACCAAAGCAAGGAAGAGGCCCAACACCAACAGGGAGAAACTGGAAACAAGAGGGGATAACACTGTCTCTTAGTGCAGTTACTTAAGCATCCCCGCTGAGCTTGAGAACCCCAGGTGTGTCTGACAGCATCCCCATCAGAGTCCCAGATCTACAGTGCGCTGAAGAGGACACACCAACAGGGGCTGTCACTTCTTGTCCTGAGGGGATCAACGACGTTGACACTGGTCCTGTTCCTGTTCACTGGTGGGTCAACAGCTTCGATGCCACCTCTGTCCTTCCTCCTGTTCAGACTTTCCAGTGTTTTTTCTGTACCTGTTATTCCAGCTCTGACCACGGATTACCTTGTGACCACTGAGTACTGCCTAATCCCTCTGATTCTGCTTGTGTTTCTGTGTATGGACTATCGGACACCCCTCTCTGACCTCTCGTTTGTATCCCTCGGCTGTGTAAGTTTGCTGGCTCTAACACTGGACTTTATTAATGACCTGAGAGTGTTACGTGCTGAATCAGTATCCGGCCTTGTGTTATCGTTTGTGTCTGACCAAATGTGCTTATTAAAGAGACAGTGTTTTACTTATCCTCATCTGGCTACAGTATATAATTGAGTTCACCCTCGACTTTATCTGCAGCTTCACATGCTGATCCTGACAACTAGCTAACTGTAGCATTTTATTTTATTTTATTACAAAGCAAAAGAGCACATTAACAGGACAGAGGAGGAACCTGAAAGACAACAGAACATAAAGGACATTTACAAAAGAGTTGTAGGGGGTTTTACATTTGGTTTGGGAGGTGTGCCAACACCAACAGGGAGAAACCAGAAACATACCATACTGACTCTGAGAGACGAGGCAGTCCAAGTAACTACAAAACTGTGCTGATTTATTCCATGAACACAGGTAGAAATTACATTACACGCTCAGGCATCTTGCACCTCCAAACTTCTCGCAGGCAGATGAAAGATGAAAGACCCCGAACCAAACAAGGCCTGTACATTATATCCCCTCGGTTGGGCTAGCCCCATACTACACAGAAACGTCAACCGAGACATCTCTGTTGCCAGCTTTGCAGCTGGCCATAGCAGTAGTTAAAACATGAAGCAAATCAATGTGTGTGTGTGTGTCTGTTGATTAAGTGGTGTGTAACTAAAAACATTCTCACACGACTTCTAGTAACATGTCGTGACTTAAACATAAGAACATATTATGGCTAAGGCTACAGTTATACACGTCATAATAATAATATTAAACACCCTGTCTGCTGACAGTCATCAACTTTTCTCTCTAGTTATC
>NW_018128094.1:1963665-1969227 GCF_001952655.1 Monopterus albus
TATCTCCACTAAACATTTCTAATACATAAAGTATCTATCCAAAATCTATCTGACTAAAAATACCTAACAAGCTGTAGAAGTTGCAAAGGATCCTAGGCGACATGCCAAACCTCCTCAGCCTCCTCTGGAAGTACAGCTGCCGTTGGGCCTTCTTGACCAGCGGTGTGCTGTTATATGTCCAACTGAGGTCCTCACTGATGTGGACGCCCAGGTATTTGAAGCTGCTCACCCTCTCCACTTCGAGCCCCCGGATGAACAGTGGCCGATGAGATCTCCTCTCCTTCCTCATCTCCACTATCATCTCCTTTGTCTTGTCCGTGTTGAGGCTGAGATTATTGTTTTTGCACCACTTTAGGATGATGTTGTCTTGTGGGAGGCGACACAGTCATGGGTGAACAGGGTGTAGAGCATGGGACTGAGGACACATCCCTGTGGGGTGCCAGTGTTTGTAACAATCCTGGCTGAAATCCTATTGCCAATCCTGACAGTCTGGGGCCTGCAGCCAGTCACAGAGGGTGGGATGCAGACCTAGTGTGGACAGTTTGTGGGTGAGTTTGTGGGGGACAACTGTGTTGAAGGCAGAGCTGTAGTCAATGAAGAGTATCCTGATGTAGGAGTCTCCATTTTCCAGGTGAGAAAGGGAATAGTGGAGGGCAGCTGCGATGGCGTCTGAGGTGGCCTGTTGGGTCGGTAGGCATACTGCAGGGGGTCTTGGATGTCCAGTATACTGTTCTGAATGTGGGCTAGCACCACTCTCTCAAAACACTTCATAATGATTGGGGTGCGTGCCACTGGCCTGTAGTTGTTCAGACAGGTGACCGGGCTCTTCTTGGGAAGGGGGACGATGGTTGTGGTCTTAAAGCAGGTGTGAACGATGCTCTGGCTGAGGGAGAGGTTGAAGATGGTGGTGAGAATATCAGCCCTGAGAGCCTTATGAGTATGAGTATATGAGGATTTCAAATAAAAAAAAAAATTCATTTAAATAGTTTATTTTTTATTTTTACTTGCTATCGCACCAAGGACTGCTTTTTCAATTTCGTACAATGACAAATAAAGTTCTATTCTATCCCACACTTTTTCAGAAGCCAAAACAGCTTTGTAGCCCTGTATACTTTACACTTTGCTTTAGTTGGTTCCTGTTAGGTAAAGTCAGTCCATGCGCTGCTATTATGAGGTAAGCTTTGATACACTACAGGGGTTTGTGATATTGTAGCTATTTGATGCGTCTTTGGGGAGTAAGGTGAAAATATCTTTTAAATTCTGGATGAAGTTACAAAATGTTTCAACCCACCACCCTCAAACTGTTATTTAACCTTCCAAGAGTCCATGTCGGCTTTCATGCACTGGTAGACAAGAAGTTAATAAAAGTGGAAAGCTCTAAAGATGAAAGGAACACTGAAACAGTATAATTGAAAATTTTATTATAAAATGAGGTCCTTAAACTTAACCCTGTAAAGCCCAACATATCAAAAAATAGCCAGAACATTCTAATTTTTTGGAACTGAGATGTTTATTAAATCTTTTAACAAAATCCAAAATAAAATTCATGATTCGAAATTCAAGATTCATGATTTTTATTTGCCATATATGCATAGACAGACAGTCCAGGCATATAGGAATAGAGGTGCCATATTTAGATTATTTCTATTTCTTTTGTATCACATTTGATACATGGGGCATTTTTGGTGATTTTTTTTGCTCAGAAACCTCATGTATCAAATATGATACAAATGGTTTTATAGGGTTAACTGATTTGAAAATGAATAGAAGAAAGAAACAGGAATTCCTGTGATTTACTGTTAATGCAAACACTAGATGTCTGCATTCTCTGGGTGCCATCTAGTTGTTGTTGTTCACTGTTTCATGTTATTAGGTGATGAATAAAGATTTCTATACACATCTTGCCTTGACCTTAGATCTTTTCATTATAGTCGAACTGATTTGTAAATATAGGTAACATTTGTAACTGTTGGTATCCATCACAGGTGTGTACTTCATACACCCGGACAAATGAGGCTCGTGGCCTTCTGTGGCTGATGGAGGAAGAGGCTGTTCAGCCTGGAGGTTCAGAGGAAACCCTGCTAGATAGACTCTTCAGATACTATGGCTCTGCACAAGGAGAAAACAAAGGCAAACATTCATCAACATCAAACAGTACTGATCATATTCTTGACATCATAGAGGGAATAATTGAAACATTTCAATTATGTGTTGCAGGAGCCACTCTGCTACTGCGTGGAGAGAAGCCCCACCTCTTCCTGCTTGGTCACAGCCACGGGACAGACTGGGTCGAGTATAATGCTCAGGGCTGGCTGAGCCATGCCAAGTACAACCCTGCCGTCCAGAATGCCGCAACATTGTTGCAGGACTCTCAGAAGTATGACCATTCACATCAATCTATCACACAATGTCCAGTTTATTAGAACTGAGCCTGGGGTAATTATTAGTCACCCCTGTGTTGTTTAGTATATACTGTTCATTCATGAGCCAAAAATTGTTTCCAGTGGTCTCCTGCCTTTTTTTTAAGTTTTCTGTTATCAGGCAATTCTTTGTGTATATCTTGACTTAAAGAGTAAAACTAAACTCTTACCATGCACCAGATGATTCTTCTGTTGATTAGATAGTAACATGGCAGCGTGAACAGATGCAGTGGCTCATCTGTCTCCTGGTTGTGTGCCTAATAATGTGTGTTCTAGCGTGTGTTAGTGTTTGTTGTGTTTATGTTCTGGTGTGCATAGTTCAATGTCTACATTGCACTCAAGATACAGTCACCACTGCCTTATGGACATAGGAAATAAGTCAAAACATTTCAACTTGGACCAGGAAGTCACAGAGGATCATTGAGGCCTGGGGCTTCTCTGCCGGATTCCTACATCACCGGACACGCCAGCTGTACCACACTCTAAGAGGAAGCTTTGGAAGGGTGTGAATGAAAGCAGAAGTGGGGCAAACGGGGAGGCATCCAGGCTAGGCTAGCAGCTAGCACACACAGACCCACGATACCATCCCTCATTATGGCCTATGTATGCTCAGTGGACAACAAATAGGCCATATACAGCTCCTGATATCTGCATGGTGTGATGTGAGGGACTGCTGTGTTTTAATTTTTACTGAGACATGGCTGAATGACAACACCCCAGACTCCACTATCCAGCTAGCTGGGCTAACATGCCACCAAGCTGACTGAGTCCCTGTGAAGGGGGGTAAGACTCGTGGAGAGGGAGTTTGTGTTTACATCAGTGATGCTTGGTGTCGGGACGCTGCTGCTGTTCATAAACACTGTTCTCCATTGGTGGAGTTTATTATCAAGTGCTAGCCTTTCTATTTTTGTAGGGAGCACTCAGTAACTCTGTTGATAGCTGCGTACATTCCTCCCACCGCTAACATCAGTGACAGGAGTGAGGCACTAAATGAGCTCTACCAGGCCATCAGTGAACAACAGACAGCACACCCAGATGGATTCCTCATCACACCTGGGGACGTCAAGGCTTTATTGCCCAGTGTGCACCAACATGTGGACTTTCTAACAAGGGGAGACAACACACTGGACCTTGTGTACACTTCATACAGGGGAGCATACAAAGCCTCCCCTCTCCCCCACCTGGGTCTCTCTGATCACATCACCATCCTGCTGAGACCTGCATACAGACTCAGAGTGAGAGCCATCAGACTAACACAAAAGGAGGTACGTGTCTGGCCGGAGGGGGCTTCTTATGCTCTGAAGGACTGTTTTGACACTATAGACTGGGACATTTTCAAACAAGCAGCCACTCATAACAATCGCGTAGACATAGAGGAATACACTGAGGCCATCACAGCATATATAACAAAGTGCATTATTGATGTCACATACTGCAATGTGACATTCAGACTGTGTGTTGTCATATCAACTGTCTTTACATGCTTGAAAGAATAAATCAAATCAAATCAAATAAAAGTACTTAAGAACTAGAGAACTGTACAAATCTCTATGATCTGTATGTGGTATATTTACAGTTATTGCACTGAGGGTTATTGTCCAATCATACTGTCGTTGGTTAAGTGTTTATCAGAGTGACAGCCTGGGGAAAGAAACTGTCCCTGTGCCTGGTTGTCTTATTGCACAGTGACCTATAACGCCGTCCGGAGGGGAGGAGTTCAAACAGATTGTGTCCAGGGTGTGAGAGGGGTCTGCAGTGATCCTCTCCGCCCTCCTTTTGACCTGTGAGGTGTACAGGTCTTCCATGGAGTGCAGGCTCACACCAGTGACCTTTTCTGCAGTCCTGACTGTCCGCTGAAGTCTGTACTTGTCCTGTTTGGTTGCTGAGCCAAACCAGACAGTGATGGAGGTGCAGAGGACAGACTCGATGATTCCTCTGTAGAACTGTGTCAGCAGGTCCTGGGGCAGGTTGAACTTCCTGACCTGGTGCTGGAAGTATATCCTGTGTTGTGCCTTCTTGATGATGGTCCTGATGTTGGACATCCACTTCAGGTCCTGGGCAACTATGATGAAGCGCTTCGAGTGGCTAGTCATGCAGAACGCCAGGTCCATCCTTCCTTCCTCTCACGACCCATTTCACTTTGCATACAGGTGAAACAGGTCCATAGAGGATTCCATTTCTGCTGCTCTCCATCCAGCCCTTACCCACCTAGATTCATTCAACACAATCATTCCCCAGCAGCTCATAAAAAAACTGCGACACTTGGGACTTAAAAACCTCTCTCTGCAACTGGGTGCTGTACTGTCAGAATCAGAATCAGAATCGGCTTTATTGGCCAGGTGTGACGGACACACGAGGAATTTCACTCTGGTACATCGGCTCCCAATGTGCAAACAGTAAACGAGCATAAGGCTGTGTAATATATAGATTATAAAGACTGAAACAAATGGACTGAGACACAGCTTCTTCCCCAGAGCTGTGAAATCAATCACCCCCCTAACCCCCAGTCACAGACACAACCTCCTCCCCCAATGGACAGACACAGAACTTGGAAGGTGCTTCCGGGTTGCAAGCGAGAGCAGACATCTTTACTGCTCCTCTTGTCTGTTCTACGATTTTTCACATCTTCTACACTTTCAAGTCTTGGAACAAATTTTATAACTATTAAAATGCCTTCAAGAGGGAAAAGAGCTAATAAATCAGAAGCGAATGAGGATATGGAGGCAGAAGAAGTGTATCACAGAGCGTCGCAAGTAACAGACATTGTGGATCAGCAGAAACAGATGTACATCGCGCTGATGAACCAACAGCAGGAAAACTTCAAAGGTTTCGTGCAACTAATTATGGAGACAAACAACAAGAGACTCGACGACATGACCAGAGAAATACAGGAGATAAAAACGAGTTTGCAGTTTACCCAGCGAGAGGTGGATGTGATTAAAGCTGCCATGGGTGAACAGAAAATACAAACCAAGGAGACGAGGGATGATGTCTACAAAACTTGTGAGAGTTTAATAACTATAACGGATAAAATGGAGCATTTGGAAGAACAGTCCAAGTGAAAAAACTTGATCTTTGAGGGAATCAAGGAGACAGCTGGAGAAAGCTGGACAGAAGCGGAATGTAAAGTGAAGGAGATTCT
>NW_018128094.1:1970649-1971845 GCF_001952655.1 Monopterus albus
ATTGTCCGGGTGCTGGATGTGGTTTTCCCCAGCCTCACCTGCTGCTTCCTGTCTGTCAGAAAGCTAGTAATCCACTGACAACTGGGGGCAGGCACTGTGAGCTGGGTCAGTTTGGAGTGGAGGATGTCCGGGATGATGGTGTTGAATGCCGACCTGAAGTCCACAAAGCTGGCCTGTGCGTACGTCCCTGGGAAGTCGAGGTGTTGCAGGAGCTTGACAGCTTGACAGAGGGGTCCTTCGAGATGCAGGCGTTGGTGTAGAGTGAAAAGAAGCAGAGGAGAGAGCACACATCCCTGGGGGGCACCTGTGCTTATTGTTCGGGTGCTGGATGTGGTTTTCCCCAGCCTCACCTGCTGCTTCCTGTCTGTCAGAAAGCTAGTAATCCACTGACAACTGGGGGCAGGCACTGTGAGCTGGGTCAGTTTGGAGTGGAGGATGTCCGGGATGATGGTGTTGAATGCCGACCTGAAGTCCACAAAGCTGGCCTGTGCGTACGTCCCTGGGAAGTCGAGGTGTTGCAGGATATAATGCAGTGCCATGTTCACTTTATCTTCCACTGACCTGTTTGCCCAGTAGGCAAACTGCAGGGGGTCTAGCAGAGGGTCTACGATGTCCTTCAGGTGGGCCAATACCAGTCTTTCAAAGGACTTCATAACTATAGATGTCAGGGCGACAGGTCTGTAGTCGTTCAGTCCACTGATGGAGGGTTTCTTGGGGACTGGGATGATGGTGAGCGTTTGAAGCAGGAGGGGACTTCACACAAGTCCAGTGATCTGTTGAAGATGAGTGTGAAGATGGGGGCCAGCTGATCAGTGCACACTTTCAAGCAGGAGGGCAGCCCATTGCTCTTCACACTGCTGACCCACGACTGTGTGCCAACCTACAGCACCAACCACATTGTCAAGTTTGCAGATGACACGACTGTAGTTGGCCTCATTACCAACAATGATGAGGCCAACTACAGTAGTGAGGTGTGCCAACTGGGCCAGTGGTGTAAGGACAGCAACCTCTCCCTCAGTGCGGGGAAGACTAAAGAGATCATTGTGGACTTCAGGAGAAAACCCCTAAAGCATCCACCACTGACGATCGATAGTGCTGTAGTGGAGAGAGTGAGCAATACCAAGTTCCTGGACCAACAGCACCACATCCCTGGCAAAGAAGGCTCAATTACGCCTCTACTTCCTCCGCAAACTGAG
>NW_018128094.1:1971971-1980438 GCF_001952655.1 Monopterus albus
CTACAAGGGGCGTCAAACCGTGACGCCACCCGATAAGCAAGCTTTGCAGCTGCTCTATCGTTTAGCCAAAACATGAGGCAAAGTCAAGGTGCGTGACTGTTGTTTTCGTGGTGTGTATCTAAACAATTGGACATAACCTTACACATTAAGACAAATATTAAGACTAGCATTACAGTTGACCCTAAAAGCTCTTTTCCTGTAACCTTGGCGTGCCTGCAGTCCCTGCAGGCTGAATAGTTACAGCAAAACTAGTCACCCTGTCTGCACTAAACATTTCTAGACAACAGATCTCTAATCCATATCTATCTAACTAAAAAATAACCTAACAAAGGTATTGGGGTCTTCAGGCCCACTCCACCCGACTTACAAACGGCTTCATCCTCCAGGCTGTGAGGATACTGAATGCTGTCCATTACCCTGTGCATCTCGATCTCACAACCATCTGACATTATTTGCACTATTGTCACTGACTGTACATGGGTTGAGTCATAGCGTTACATTAGGTTATAGCATTTAGTTTTATCCTAATCACTTTGACTTATTCTGTTTAGTCTATTTTGATTACTACTTTTATTCTATTTTAGTTTCCTAAATGGTATGGCATTCAATGCTAGGTGAGAGAGAAACGGTATTTCGATTTTCTGTATGTCCTGCACATATAGTGAATTGACAATGGGAAAAGTCTACCAGATACTGAATCTCTGTTCTATCAATGAGAACAGAAAAATATGAGTGGTGGCATTCACAGAAACTGACTAACTGGGGTAGCCTGTGGACAAAAAAAATGATGGTAATAAATCATTTAGGAAGTGGTTCACCCAATTTCTAGTGGTATCTGTACATGTAGATAGATTTGGCTTTATTTATCCAGATTTTTAATTTGTCTTCAAGATTGCTGCATCCACTTCGATACAATGGAAGTCTTGGAATTTTTACTACAATGTAATAATTCATTATTCATAATTTAAACAGCAATCCATATTCAATACAGTACAGTACATTTTGAGAGTAACAGGCAATAAAGTGAGCCCCACCAACATACTGGTTTCCAAACACTGAAATATGCCGCAGATGCGGTCAGATTAGTACCCTTTATATTGGTGTAATAATCACTGCCTGATGCAGTGTGGAATTAAAACATGTACTGTTACTCATATAGATGCATACAAATGTAATCCAGGCTTCTGCTTCCACAGGAAGAACATCAGCAGACTATTTATGGGACGGGCTAGTGGGGCCACAGTATTGTCAGGGTCTGTTGCCGGTCCGGAGGGCAGCTCCCAGCTTGCTCTGCGACGAGCCACCAGTATCAGGAAAACCTTAACCACAGGCATGGCTGCCATCAAGAAGAAAGGCCTCTGTATTCAGGTCAAACTCCAAGTGGTAAGTAGCGGAGAAAGTGATGAAAACTTGTATTACCTTCTTTAAAAAGCCTTACTGGTTCAGAGTTTTGGCGTATCTGTGAACAACTGGATCTTTGTCATTGTGGAAGTGATTTATTGTAATCGGTTATTTGTTGCTGTTCTTTTTCAGTGTTAATTGCTGCCTTGAAGGGACTTG
The DNA here is from genome assembly GCF_001952655.1 of Monopterus albus. Classification (NCBI taxonomy): domain Eukaryota; kingdom Metazoa; phylum Chordata; class Actinopteri; order Synbranchiformes; family Synbranchidae; genus Monopterus; species Monopterus albus. Next base: position 1,973,532 of record NW_018128094.1, read on the forward strand.
AGAGTCATGACAAAAATGCAGTTTAAGATTACCTAGATTCTTAAATATATCAGTTATTTAATACTTTAAAAGTTTAGTCACTGAGTTCCTCCAGTAGCTCCACCTGTCCCCAGATTTCTTAGCTTAATGTTCATGTTTTGAAACTTGACTCAGTTGACAATTGGGTTTTAATACCTGAACACTCATCCATGCTTTTCAATGTTGGTATCACAGCTGATTGACTTTTTCAGTGAATTGAGTCCCTGCCGGAAGTGGCTGATCCAAATTAAATACAGACTTCTTTTCACTGTTATCACTATAAACCGTATGAGCAATTTTTTATGCTCTCTACAATATTTAAATTAAAATATGCACAATTCAAAAGATTTCCAATGTCTGCATTGTTTGACATTTAGATTTTCATCACATCATATAATTCCCACCATAATAGCAACTTCACCCATCTTAAACATGATTGTTCAAATTCAGATTTATTTGAAGTGTGTTCTCACACTATGGTGTCTCCACAAGTCACTTTAGGCTTTTCCCGTTTAGGGGTCGCCACACGAATCGTCACACTGACGACTTGCATGCTGGCATTTGGCACGTGTTTTATGCCGGATGCCCTTCCTGACTCGAACCCGGGCCGCAGCGGCGAGAGGGCTGTGCCTTAACCACTAGCCTACCAGGGATGGCTATTGACAGAATTAAAATACAAAGTTAAAAGACAATTATTTTAAAATAAAATTAAAATCAAAACAGCAAATCAAAACAATAAATACACATATAATGTAGACATTTACTAATTTAAGCTGAGAAAAGGGATAACTAAATTTGTTATAGTTACAGTTAGAGATAATATCCAACTAGATTTGCAAATATAATAGGGTCCATGCACCCTGGCAAAAGTCAGACCCAGAGTGCTACTAACTGAAGGTAATCACAGAGCCATGCGAGTTGACCAACAGGGCTTAACATGCAGTTCCCTTTTCACTCATTTGCCAAATCTTTTACTGTGCTTCACTCCCAGAGTGTTCCACCTGTTGCTCATGTCAGCTTGTTTTCTGCTCATGATACCTAATAATCTCTGGGTTGCTACCTGCCTCTCTGTGTTCTGTTTAGTACCTTTAGATTTTGTTGATTGCCTACTCAATACGGACCTCTGTATATTTTTTTTTCTTTTGTTTTTGGCCAGGTAACTGCCTTTTTATCTTTAGCTGTCAGCTCATTTTGAATCGTGGCTCCAAATCCTCACAATGTGGTACAGAGTCCTAGACTGACACAATCAACAGTGCAGCCTGTTGGTATGCATACTGTGTGCTGTACTATGTTAAGAGTAATACTTTGCAACAGCAACAGCTTTAATGGTGCTGGACACATCCTGAATACAGCATGATTTCACTTGTCTTAACAAGTGCTTGCTTGCTTTAGCAAGTAGCAACAGCCACTTGTTTGTTGTGCACAAAAGCATTTCTAATGTATTTACAGAAGACTTAAACAGATTATAGCAGTGCCATTTGTGTAAACTGCACACTGTGTCTCTCAATATGGCTAGGCTAGGCGCCATGGCTCTCCACCACTGTCTCCATCTATCTCTGAATACAGGTTCACTATCATGTCAAAGCTAGCTCTCTGCTTTTAATATTCCATGTGTATGAGGTAAGGTGGATAGAGAGGCTTTCTACTCAGAGAACCTGGTTTACTCTAAAGGCTCTATTCTATTATAAAGCCACGTCCGGTTCTTTCAAACCAGGAACTCAGTGAGACGAAGCGGACCACTTGAGTATATAAAAAAATATAACCGTGCTGGTTTATTCAAGGAGTCACAGGCAAGAATTAACATTACACGTCCAGGCATCTTCCACCCCCAAAACTGTGCGCAGGCAGCCTGGAAGAAGAAAGACCCCGAACCTAATAGCCTATACAATTTAATCACTTGGTTGGGCTAGCCCCATCCTACACAGGCAACGTCCGACGTCACCTGATATGCCAGCTATGCAGCTGACCAGAGCAGTAGTCAAAACATGAAGAATATTAAAGTGTGTGGCTGTTGATTAGTGGTGTGTATCTAAAAACATACAGGACATTCAGGGACATGTCTGAACAGTAAGCCTCGGAAGATATTATAACTAAGATTACTGCTGAGCATAGCATGCTACTAGCAATATTCATCCTGTCTGCAGACTCTGCAATCTAGCTGACCTTGGCCTAGATGCAGCCTGCAGCACTCATGACAATGAACTAAGCATTTACCAGCCTGAGCATAGACAGCCTGTTTCCACTAAACATTTGCTAATACAACAGATGTCTAACAAATATCTATCTGACTAAGAAATTACCTAACAACTCTAAGCAGCAATTTGCTCACAGGTGGTTGGGTTCTTAGTATCACTAGGCTAGTTAAAGTGGGTATTTCCTGATTTAGTACATGATTTTTAATTATTAATTAAAAAGACAACTGTGGTAAGCCAAGGAGTAAGAAAAATATACAAACTCTGACTTTCCTCACTCTACCTTTATCTAAGATGGTGTCTTCCAGCTTCTGATTGACTGAACACACCCGATCCTAGTAATCAGCAGTGGGTAGGGCAGGGATAGTTGGAAAACAATCAGGGCAGTGGCCTTTGAGCACCAAAATTGCCCACCCTGCACTAAGATATATCCTGCATAAACACATGAATTTTGTTGTCATTCAGAGAATGCATTTGCAAACAAAGAGCATTTCTTTTTAAAGACACTGCCAGAACAGTATGCACCAAAATTGATATGCAGAATATGTAGCACAATGTGCACAGCAAACACGGTTAAATATAAATGCTATTTTAATGATATAGTTTTTACAAAATGGTTACAGTGCCAACTAGTGGTGCAGTTACACCAGATTTTTCATAGCAAATCTGTTAGGGTCGCTCCGTTTTACCTGCCCTCTCTCTCCTCCACACACCTGTCAGCTATCCTTATTATCACCACCTGTTGTCACTCCTGCAATCACCCGTCCCCTATAACTACCCTGTCTTCCTACCGGCTCACTGCCAGTTCGTTCTTGTTCCCACACAGATGACTAGTACCGTTCAACCCAACCTGAGACTGTCTTTATGTGTATTCTGTTCCAGTTAACATCCTTTATCCTCTTAGCCTTCTCCTCGCCTGTTCCTGCTGTCAGCTCCCCTTCTGGACTATTATCCTCCACACAGAGCTGTCATCCTCTGGACCTACCACTATCATTACCCCCAAGCCTAGCATCTATCAACCAGGTCGGTGCTCTCCTCTCTGCTTGTCGTGATCTTCTGCCTGTTCTTCAGCCTTGACCATGCTAGTGAGTGACCCTTATGCTCTGCAGCTCGACCCTGCGACGACCTTCATCTCCCCTGCCTGTGATCAACACCAAATACCCTCTACACCGGTTCTGGACATTTATGTGTGTTTGTCACATTATCACGATCGTAGTTTGTACAGCATTATTAAACACTGCTTATGGTGAAGTCAGCCATCTGAGTCCGCTTCCTCTGTCACACCACTTTGCGTGGTGTGCGTTCATAACAGAACGAACTGGCCACTATGGACTCTGCTGACTCCAGCATAAACAGCTCTCCAGCGCTCGCACACATAGCCGTGCAGCTGGAGAGAATGAACCTGGCACTGCAGCAACAATTGGACACCACCGCCAGTCTCGCTCAGCAAATAGCGAGACTGATGACTACTATAGAATGGCACTTCTCTGCACCACCTCCGGTTGACACCTCTCCCTTCCAGCCCATCTGCTCGGGCGCTCAGTCCCGGTCGGGATCCGCCAATACCCAAGCCAGACATCTTCGACGGTGACGTGACTACTGTAAATGCCGGGGGTTTCTGCTGCAGTGCCAGAGGGTGTTTGACCAGCAGCCTCGTACTTTCCGCTCTGACAGAGTAAAAATAAACTATGTCATTAACCGCTTGCATGGTAAAGCGCTTACCTGGGCCGAAGCTGCGGATGCTCAGGGACAGCTACACGGAGCCACAATCAATACCTTCTTCCAGGATCTACACACCATCTTCACCCCTCCGGAGCACCAGAGCCAAGCAGCCAGGGAGCTCATGACGATCCATCAGGGGGCGCGCAGAGCATCTCACTACATCATCGACTTCCGGGTTTTGGCTATGGAGGCCGACTGGAACGATCTCGCCCTGCGCACGGCGTTTCGACATGGGCTCAATGACAATATCAAGGCTGAGCTCAACACTAAAGAGGAGCCCCCTGACCTTCATTCCCTGGCTGACTTGGCTGTCAGGATCGACAACCAACTGCACACCGGCAAGAGGGACTGTGTGGTACAGCAGCCGGCCACCAGGGTCCGCTCCATCCCTCCGCCTCCTACAGGGGGCTCCGGACCTCCACAGTTGGGGGCGACTTCTGGATGTGCTTCAGGCAAAGGGGAGGAACCAATGCAACTCGGATGAACCCCTCTGGACCTCGAGGAACGAGCCCACAGGATCCGCACCGGCTCTTGCCTGTACTGTGGTGCCCCCGACCACCATATCACCGTCTGCCCGGTGCGACCAAAAGGCCAGGCCCGCCCGTGACAGCGGGGATACGTCCTTCCCTCTCCACCAAGTCCAAGAACAGCTGCCTTTTCCCGGTGCTCCTCGAGACCCCTCTTCAGACCGCTATTCACCTAGCACTCCTCAATTCCAGTGCAGGGGGAACATAATGGACCTCACAGTGGTCGAACAGCTGCTGGCCACGATCACACACCAGACACCTCCCATCCGTCTCCCCATCGCCAGCAACCATCAGTAAACCATCCAGTTTAAGATACTCTCCACCCTGGATACACCTCTTGTCTTGGGTCACTTCTGGCTGGTCCAACATAACCCTGTCTTGGACTGAACCACCGGAACCATCACCCAATGGAGCCCGACCTGTGTCACCACCTGCCTCCTGACTGGTTTGTTCTCCGACCTTCCTTCTGTCTTTCCTCCACCTCATGACCTGTCCTCCGTCCCTCCTGACTACCATGATTTAAACCCTGTTTTCAGTAAGCACCTTGCCACTGACACCCTTCCACCACACCGACCCTTTGACTGTGCCATCACCCTGTATCCTGGAGCCACCTTGCCCAACAGTCAATTCTTCCATATATCCAAACCTGAACGACAGGCTCTGGAGGAGTACATAGACACAGCCCAACGTGCAGGTATTGATTGATTGATTGATTGATTTTATTCTTTCAAGCATGTAAAGATAGTCGATATGTCAACACACATAATTTCACACATATCCACAAATGCTAATCCATTATCAATTTGCTTATACCTAGTACATGCTTGAACGAAGTAGGAAGAAGTTAGACTTATCTAGTCCTACCCCATAACATCATCTTACCATCATTGGTTTGCAAGCAGTATGTACATAGATAATTTTGTTCTACACCACACAAGTAATATACTAAAAAATTTTTACATGTATGATCCATCCTTCTTCCTGGGCACAGGGTTCTTTTTTGTGGAGAAGATGGACGGCGGCCTCCGTCCTTGCATTGATTACCGCGGACTTAATGCTATAACAGTTAAGGACAAATATCCATTACCCCCTCTGTCATCTGCTTTTGAGTCTCTACAGGGTGCGGCAGTCTTCATGAAGTTGGACCTCAGGAACGCCTACCATCCGGTGCATATTTGTGAGGGGGATGAGTGGAAGACTGCCTTCAAGACCCTGCTAGGCCACTTTGAGTATTTGGTGATGCCCTTTGGGCTCACCAACACCCCGGCAGTTTTCCAGGGGTTGATCAATGACGTGTTTCGGGATTTTCTAGGTCAATTCTGTTTCATATACTTAAACGACATACTCATCATGTCCATCAGGTCCTTTTGGGACTCCTGGAAAACCACCTACAGTGAGGAACAGAAGTATTTGAACACCCTGCGATTTTGCAAGTTCTCCCACTTAGAAATCATGGAGGGGTCTGAAATTTACATTGTAGGTGCATTCCCACTCTGAGAGACAGAATTTAAAAAAAATTCAGTAAATCACATTGTATGATTTTTAAAGAATTTATTTATTTTGCACTGTTGAACATACCTCTACTCCACCCATTAATCTAAATTAGTAGCACCTGTCTGCGCTCTTTAAAGACACCTGTCCACCCCACAGTCAGTCAGACGCCAACTACTACCATGGGCAAGACCAAAGAGCTGTCAAAAGACACCACAGACAAAATTGTGGACCTCCACAAGGCTGGAAAGGGCTACGGGGCAATTGCCAAGCAGCTTGGTGAAAATAGATCAACTGTTGGAGCAATTGTTAGAAAATGGAAGAGGCTAAAGATGACTGTCAGTCTCCCTCGGACTGGGGCGCCATGCAAGATCTCACCTCGTGGGGTATCACTGATGATAAGAAAGGTGAGGAATCAGCCCAGAACTACAAGGGAGGAGCTGGTCAATGACATGAAGAGAGCTGGGACCACAGTTTCAAAGGTCACTGTCGGTAGAACACTACGCCGTCATGGTTTCAAATCATGCATTGCACGAAAGGTTCCCCTGCTCAAGTCATCACATGTCCAAGCCCGTCTGAAGTTTGCCAAAGACCATCTGGATGATCCAGAGGAGGCATGGGAGAAAGTCATGTGGTCAGATGAGACCAAAGTAGAACTTTTTGGTCTAAACTTCACTCGTCGTGTTTGGAGGAAAAAGAAGGATGAGATGCATCCCAAGAACACCAACCCTACTGTGAAGCATGGGGGTGGAAACATCATGCTTTGGGGGTGCTTTTCTGAGAAGGGGACAGGACGTCTGCACTGTATTAAGGAGAGGATGAATGGGGCCATTTATTGTGAGATTTTGAGCAACAACCTCCTTCCCTCACCCAGAGCATTGAAGATGGGTCATGGCTGGGTCTTCCAACATGACAACGACCCGAAGCACACAGCCAGGATAACCAAGGAGTGGCTCC
>NW_018128094.1:1980797-1988430 GCF_001952655.1 Monopterus albus
CATTCCTGATGTTCATTGTTGAACAGGGAAGACTCCGCGCCGACCTCACCAAAATTACAGCTGTCACCAATTGGCCTACACCCACATCCGTAAAGGACCTGCAACACTTCTTGGGCTTTTTAAACTTCTACCGCTGTTTCATTAAGAACTACAGCACAGTGGCTGCACCGCTTACTCAACTCACATCCACCAAGGTGAAATTTGCATCATCCAGGACAGCGGAGCAGGCCTTCCATGCCGTTTCACCACAGCCCCCGTACTCCTCCAACCTGACCCCTCATGGCGGTTTGTGGTGGAAGTGGACGCGTCAAACACTGGCGTAGGGGCGGTCCTTTCCCAGAGGTCCAAGGGAGACCATGCCCTTCACCCCTGTGCCTACTACTCCCGATGGTTGACCTCGGCCAAGAAAAACTATGATGTGGGCAATCACGAGCTTTTAGCTGTTAAGCTTGCTCTGGAGGAATGGCCAACCGTTTCTGGTCTGGACCAATCATAAGAACTTGGCCTACCTCCTGTCAGCGAAGCGACTGAATCCCAGACAAGCAAGGTGGGCCCTGTTCTTTGAACGGTTCAGATTCACCCTCTCCTACCGGCCAGGGTCCTGTAATCAGAAACCGGATGCACTCTCGCATCAGTTTGGTCCCCCTACCACTGATTCCCCTCCGGAAACCTTTCTGCCGGCCTCCCATGTGGTGGCAGCGGTTACTTGGGAGGTCGAGGACACCATATGGGATGCCCTGCGACAGGACTTTGCGTGGCGTGCGTTCATAACAAAATTCTCAACGCATCCTTGAGCTCCTGGAAAAATGTTATGTAGCTGTGGTTGTTTTGCAGTAAGATAGAGCCTTTTTGTGCCATCATGTGGCTAGGGAGCAAAGTACAAAATCAAAAATGTGCTAAATAATTATTGATGAGGAGGTTCCAGTGAATGTTTTGAGACCAAGTTAGTCATCCTGAGTTGAAAAATGACAGGCTATTATGAAAAGCAAAAGATCTTTGTAGGCAGAAATGTGTGTGACCATAACAGCAGATGTGGCTTAGTGTGGGAACACTTGGATATAAAGTCTTTGAATGTGACTATTATGATTAGCAACTTATGAAACAAAACACATTTACATTTATTACACTGCCCCTTTATGGCAGTGGCAGGCCATGTATTTGGTACCTGGGCCTTCAGTGGGGACTTACCCAACTTAATTAACCTCTTAATACCACCACTGTACGTCGGAATTATAGAAACCATCAATACTATACAAAAACACAATATAACAAAGCGTGGCATTACAGAGAGAGAGGTATTTGGTGCATTGAGGGTGAATACCATTTTTACTAAAGCAAGAAACCCAGTTAAAACAACTCCAAACCTCTACACTACAACGGCAACTGTGCCACGTATGCAATTTATAAATATACAGTATACAGGGTGGCCTGTAGGTGAGAAGCCGCAACTGAGATGTCCTCTCGACTTGCTTCTCTGTAGTTTTTCGGTCTCCTGAAATTTAGAAAAACAACCAGACAGAGCCTCTGGCAGCAACTGCTGGAGAAGCTCCTGTTCCTCTTTTTTCTGTGGTTTTTAAAGGCTTCTTGTCATGTAGGCTTCATCCTTTCCAAACAAGCATCCTCTTTTTACCAGCTGTCAGTTATCTCTGGCATTCGGACAGTTGGTCAGTTGAAGCTGTTGCATTATCTTCTTAGTCACTCTTGCTCCACACCTGGGGAGTGCCTGCAACCATCGTCACCATGATTCAGTGCTGGTTTTTCCGTCATTTTGGTCTTCTTCTCTTTTTCAATTTCATTAATTTTTCAATACAATCCTTTCTCATTTTAAGTTTACAAATTTACTACTTATTGTAAACAAAGTACACAAATTATCTTGTGATTATCCTTACCTTAACTTCCTACTTTATGCAATTTAGCTGTTGCTCTTTAATTATTCTTCTCTCTCCTTCTCAACTATTCTTGCCATTTTTCTTTCTTCACAAAATCCACTTCTTGCTTCCACTCATCCACGACCAGATATTCTGCATTTTCCTCCAGTTCTTCATTCTCTTCTTGCCACAGGTCTGCCGTTTCCTCCTCCACAGTCAAAAATTTCAGCTTTTACAATGGCAACAGTGGATGTCAGGCAAGCTCACATAAATGCACAGCTGCCTAGAGATTATCACCATTATTTTGTTAGGAAAAAAGACTTGCAAGCAAGAGTTTGCGAGACTTGTATAAACCGAGTTGCTTCTGCATAGAAATACTAGAACATAAGTACACCTAATTTTTTTAGCTTTAGGTTATGTCTAAGATGATAATTCACCGTTGTAACATTGTAGATAAGTCAAAAAACAAGGAAAAGCATGCCATGGGTCTCCCAGCATCTGGAGCTGAAGTTGCATTTGGCCTAGGTCATTCTCTATGGGGGAGAGATTGTATGTCCAGTACTGCAGATGACTTGCTATTTGTCACATTGAGGATAGTCTTCTCCCTGAATGCCAACTGTTGAGACCCAGGCTGAATAGTTTAGTGACAAGTCTGCTGCAGATTACGCAGAGATATAATCATATAAATCATCCTCAACTATGCCCCTACTGTAATGTGGAGGGCTGTGGTGATAGCATCTTCTGTGGCTCTCTTTGGTCTGTATGCATACTGGTGCTGGTCCAGGGAAGGGGGAGGGTAGATTTGATGTGCTTTAAGACCAGTCACTGGAAACATTTTTGCTGTGATGGGTGTGAGAGCTATTGGACTGTAGTCATTTAAACAGTTGTTCTTGGTTTGTTTGGGCACCAGGATGAGATTTGCAGTTTTCGGGCAAGCAGGTACAGTAGGCTGGGGGACGAACCGGTTGAATATGTTGCTAAGCACGCATGTGAGCTGGTAGGCACAGTCTCTGAGCACTTTCCCTGTGGAGAATAATGGTGCAATAGCTTGGCACTTTGCATCAGGAACCATCATACCCGTTGTGGTCACAGTGTCCGAATAATGGAAAAGATGGCATATTGTGCAGGGGTTCAGACGCTGAAGAGTTAACTGCCTATTTCATAGCCACTTCTGGCAAGGTAGGGTCTGAAGAGGTCCATGGTACTTTAGGTGGTAGTGACTGGCGATGCCAGGGTGCCCAGTGGAGCAACGCCATCTGCCAAACTGAGCAGTTTGAGAGGTGCAGCTGAGGTTGTAAGACTGTTGCACCAGATGGTCTACTCCTATATCATACGAGAGATCTAATCAGCCAGAGTTATTGAAAACAGCTACTGTAGGTTGAAAGTAGGTAAGTTGCTGGTTTTCAGTCTAATGTGAAGAGAATATTGTTTCACTTACTGTTTTGCTGTTGTTCTGTCAACAACCAGAAGCCAATATATAATACACCTCCTTTCTGTTTTTAGGATGCTCTCATTGACATGTTGCAATGCTCCAAGGTTCACTTCGTCCACTGTCTGCTGCCCAAACCAGAGACAGTGGGAGGAGGAGGTGAGCCCCGTGTGATGCTTGGAGAGAGCCCTGACTCGGGCCTTATGACTTTGGATGTGGGCCTCCTGAGAACTCAACTCCGAGGATTCAAGCTGTTGGATGCACTTCGCATTTACAGGCAAGGTAATGACCCTATTTTATTCAATTTATATCAACTCCCCTTGGCCATATTATAAGCAATTTCATCACTGTATTGAGCTATTTTTATGTAAACACCACAGTTTTATGTCTAATTAATCCTGAATATTGTAACAATTTGGACTCACTGAACTTCAGCCAGTAAAGATTGGATGCTTTTTACTTACTACAATGGAATTCTAATAATCTTAGACCAGTGCCAGGGATATAGAGCCTACAATGGAATTCTAATAAAAGTGTTACCCCTTATCTTAGACCAGTGCCAGGGATATAGAGGTTGTTTTGTCTACCTTAAATACAGTCAGCACATTTAAAAACATAGTTGATTAAATTACCCACTTCCCCACTTCCTCTTGCCTATTGCAAATCATTTTTATTTGCCCTTTTGCTGCAGCAGTTGCCCATCTACTGTTAATGCACAAATCCATTGTGGGGCCAGGCATGTGTCTTAGATGCTGTTTGGATAATGAAGTCATCAGTAATATTTTATTGATTTGCATGGTTTTGTTACATCTGATGACCAGAAGGCAATGGGAAACCAATATGCACACTCAGGCACGACAAGCTAGGGAACTGGGCAGACACAGCAAATCCAACCGGAGTAGAGGAGAGAACTTGACTGAGTGGCTGGGAGATTGTCGGAGGTGACAAGAGGTCGCTGGATGTGGAAGACTAGGGGAAAAAGAGTCAGGACAGTATGGGGAGTAATAGAATATGAGTTATGTGTGAGGACAAGTTGGTGTAGGGGGAAAAGTGTGTGTGTGTGTGTGTGTGTGTGTGTGTATGCGCGCGTGTGAGTATGGAGGTGAATACTGGTGGACTGGAGATTGGTGGATCTGGAGGAGCATACTGGAGGAGGCAGGCATGGAGAGGAGAGCTCACTCAGTTTGAGTATGCAGGGCCTTGAAGATAGAAGCATGCTGAACTGGGGAAGGAACCAGGAAGAGGTGAGTAGCAACTACAGTCTGGAGAGATGACTTCACACAGAGCAGTGGTGAGAGTGACAAACCTGGCTGGAATGTAACCAGGAAGCGTGAAAGGTTACAGTTAAGGAGTTCAGTGAGTAAAGCACACTTAGCTGGAGCATAGCCAGGGAGAGGTGAGTTGTTCTGCAGATGTAGTCAGGTTCAGCGAGTGAAGCACACTTAGGAGCGTGGATACCAGGAGAAGATAAAAGCCAGGAGGAGAGCCACGATCAGTGATCCTGGGGAGACACAACAATCTGGTGACGAGGACACATCAGCAAGCAGTTTAAGTAGAGCCTGGTTAATTGTTCACAGCTGTGCTATACATGCCTCGTTGCCTAGACCGGCTGCTGGCACGTGAGGGGGTGGAGGGGGCAGAGGTGCCAGCTGCGGGCATGACAGGTTTCACCATTAGATAGAGCTTTGTTCTCAAAAACACAAAAACTAGAGCATGACTGCCTAAAGTTGTGTTTCTCAGATATATTGGTCCATGTGTAAATGTTTGGTTGTCCAGCACTGCATCTGAAATTAGACTTAGGGCAGTTAAAGGGACCTGGGTGCACACATGGAGGTCTGCTCAGCCGAGAGAGCCCTGTATGGCCCTTGTCCAGCTCAGATAACTGGACCAGCCTGTCCTCCTCCACTGGTCCGCGTTTCTCTTGCATGTTTGTTTTGCTGCCTCAGAGTTCAATAATTTTGTCCAGTCCATTTTTGGAATTCTGTGTGTAATTTATCAGATTTTGCTTTTCTTTTTTGCTTTTTTGTGTTGTTCCAATCCAAAAAAATGAAATAAACATGAGAATACCAAAGAATTTGTAATTGCAGCAATTTTCTGGCAGAAGTGGCGCCAATATATTTGTCAAGAAGGCCCAACGGCGGCTGTACTTCCTGAGGAGGCTGAGGAGGTTTGGCATGTCGCCTAGGATCCTTTGCAACTTCTACAGCTGCATCATTGAGAGCATCTGGACCAGCTGCATCACTGTCTGGTATGGCAGCACTACGGCTATGGACCGCAAGTGCCTGCAGAGAGTGGTAAAGACTGTGGAGAATATCACCAGGACTCCATTGCCTTCTCTGCAGAGCATTTACCACTGCAGGGTGCGCAGGAAAGCTGCCTCCATCCTCAAAGATCCAACCCACCCCAAGCACGGACTGTTCGCCTCCCTACCCTCTGGCCGGAGGTTCAGAAGTGTGAAATGCAGGACCACTAGACTGAAAAACTCTTTCTTTCCCTCTGCCATCAGACTCCTAAACAGCTGAGGAGTTTATTACCAGGAAATACATCATGTACTGTTTACATTCTCAGTTTGCACAATGACTGTTGACTGCCGCACATGCTGCTCCCATGCAGCATACATTCTTTGTTATATTCTTATATATTTTTTATTATATTGCTGCATTTGCTGCTTAAAGTGCCTTAGATTTTGTGTTACTCATTTATCTACTTTATATTTCATTTGTATTTTGTGGCATTCATGTGGAGGCAAAGTAAGAATTTCATTGTACAGGGAAACACGTTTCCTAACTGTGAATATGACAAACACTTTGAACCTTTGAATCTTGAACCTTGAATATATTTGGTCATGACAGCATAGCGCAATGTATAGCACATATCATTTGTGCAGCAGACATTCAAGAAAAATAATTGTGATTTGAGTAATGGGGGCCCTGCCTTTAGCCCATCATTACAATATAAAAACCTCTTCCTATATCCTTACTGTCTGTACTTTTCTTAGCATTAGAAGCATTGTACATTTTTACCTGCCAAACCTCCCTATCTTTGTCTTTCTGCCCTTAATTCGGTTGTTCCTTTTTTTTGATGTACGAGGTGTGTCAGAAAAGTTCCAGGACTGGGGTCACAAAAATGTATTACAAAAAGTGTATACAAACTGCAAGTTTTCCCCTTCGAAGTAATCCCCCTCGAGTCTAACGCACTTTTCTATCCTGGTCTGCCATGCCTCCATGCACTCCTGGAAGGATTCTCCCGGGATTCTCTGTAGCTCTGTTGTCACAGCCCTCTTCCCCTCCCCACTTCCAGTTTTGGGGGCACTTCTATAGGCAACAACACGGCTGTGCTATGGGCTCCCCAGTGTCTCCCATATTTGCCAACCTGTACATGGAAGAAATTGAGGAAAAAGCCCTGGCTTCCTTCACTGGCACTGCTCCCAGCCATTGGTTCCGCTACGTGGATGACACATGGGTTAAAATCAGGACCCAGGAGGTAGAGGCTTTCACCAAACATATCAACTCTGTGGATGACAACATCAAATTCACTCGTGAGGACGCAAGAGATGACTGTCTGGCCTTTCTGGATTGTGCAGTCCACTTGGGAGGGGACAGAAGCCTGAAAGTAGAAGTATATCGGAAACCTACACACACGGACCAATACCTGCTTTTTGACTCACACCATCCACTTCAACACAAACTGGGACTCATCAGAACTTTGAATCACAGGGCAGAGGAAGTGCCCACAACTGCAGAAAGGGCCAAGAAGGAAAAGTTACACATCCAGAACTCCCTTAAGGCTTGTGGATACCCTAAGTGGGCCTTCACCAAAGCTAGGAAGAGGCCCAACACCAACAGGGAGAAACCAGAAGCAAGAAGGGATAACACTGTCATCCCATAGCATGCCTAAGCATTTAACAGTCTAACTAGACATCCTATCTCCACTAAACATTTCTAATACATAAAGTATCTATCCAATTTCTATCTGACTAAAAATACCTAACAAGAAGGGATAACACTGTCATCCCTTATGTGGCTGGTTTATCAGAGAAGTTAAAAAGGATATTTCGCAACCACAATATCCCAGTTAACTTTAAACCAGGGAACACCCTGCTGCAGAGACTGGTCCACCCGAAAGACAAAACACCCAGACATAAACAGAGTGATGTGGTGTATGCAATTGTTAGAATCTAACCTCTTTGTCAGAAATTAACCCAATTCTTTTGTTGGAAGCACAAGAAGTGACGACAGGAGAGGACTGTTTAAAATCAACAGAAAGTTTACTGAAAGTCTGATTACAAGAAAGTCTCACAGCGCTGGATTAAGACAGCCAGAGCTCCCGCAGGAAA
>NW_018128094.1:1989072-1992681 GCF_001952655.1 Monopterus albus
CCAGTGGACCAGAGTCAGCAGTCCACCTCCACCTGAAGGACAAAGGACATTCTTTTGAGGACAGTGAAGTCCAGATCCTCTCCAGAGAACATCACTGGTTTGAGAGAGGAGTCAAGGAAGCTATTTTTGTAAAAAATAGAACACCCCTCACTAAATAGGGGTGGTGGACTAAGACACAACTTGTTTTCCATCTACCTGCTTTGAGATCTCTGCCCAAACATGCCCACCAGGACAATAGGCTGACAGGGGAGGATCCAAAGACAGGTAACGACTCTCACCGATACTTGGCTGTAACGACTCAGTCGTTAAGGGACATTGTTGGCCTTCAAAGGACTGAAAATATCTCTGGCTCAACACCAGTCAGTCAGAACTGACGAAGCCTCTTGGATGAGAGGTGAAACGTCTTCGATCTAGAAATCTATGTCCAGTTGATTTTTTTCTAAGTTTTTTTCAGCAAAATAAAAGCAGGAGACCAGAAGCAGTGGGACAGAATCATGACAGCCAGTCATCTGTATCAACATCATCTGTCCATAAAACTCTGTGATTATGTGTGCAGTGCAAAAAATAAGTCCAGTTGATTTTTTTCTAAGGTTATTTCGGTTCAGCCCTCTTGATGGCTTCCACATCCGGAAAACGAGTCCCCTTGATGACCCCCTTGAGCTTGGGGAAAAGGAAAAATCACATGGAGCCAGGTTAGGTGATTAGGGAGGTTGCTCCAGCACGGTGATGTTCTTCTCGGCCAGGAACTGCCAGATGCTTAAGGCATTGTGAGCCGGTGCATTGTCCTGGTGAAGCATCCATGACTTGTTCTGCCACAAATCT
This sequence comes from Monopterus albus, assembly GCF_001952655.1. Lineage (NCBI taxonomy): Eukaryota > Metazoa > Chordata > Actinopteri > Synbranchiformes > Synbranchidae > Monopterus > Monopterus albus. Next base: position 1,989,895 of record NW_018128094.1, read on the forward strand.
CGCCTGTTCTCATGCACTAAACAAACGTTGCAGAATCTCTTTGTAGACATGCTGGTTGATCATCTGTGCCCTGTGGTAAAACCCGATCGATTTGATTGAAACTTGCGATCATTCAAATAGTCAGCTGATGATCACTACGCACCACCTGCCTCACACGTTCAACGCTGTCGTCAGTCCTGCTCGTTGAAGGCCTTCCACTCCTGGAGTCCTCTTCCACGTCCTCACGTCCCTATTTGAACCTCTTGTGCCACTTGAAAACACGTGAGCGTGACATCATCTCATCTCTTGCTGCATTCCAAGTGCTTCTGATGGAGCTTTCCCTCGTCAGACCAGATTCAGGTTCATTCATTGCTCTGTGCTCATCGCTGGACAATCTAAACTTGAGGAGGTGTTAACAAGAGCACCTGAAAAAACATACAATGACTGCAGAGAGCTAAGATCGCAGTTATACACACCCCGCATATTACATCACACGGTGACGCAACTCGCTAATCCCTCCTCCACTCATAGCTCACGCAGCACACTCAGTCCTGGAACTTTTTTGACACACCTCATACCTTTGGCTCTCCACTAGCTGCAAACACTCTCTAGGCTTGGTGTTCTTATGCTCTTCTCTCTGTTCTGCTCCCTTACTGCATCCAGGATACCCAGACCACATGGTGTTCTCTGAGTTCCGCAGGCGTTTTGATGTTCTGGCACCACAGCTGACCAAGACGCATGGTTACTGCTACATTGTCACAGATGAGAAGAAGGTGAGTGTTTGGCAGGGTTAGCCTGGTCCGGAGTACTGTTGTGTGTGGCTGGAATTCATTACAGTTGTTTTGATAGAAAATTCTTTTTACAACTTTCGGGGCTTGATCACATGGAGACCCTAAAAAATACATTACTCATGGGTTTCAGTATAGGTTTGATTGTTGTAGTTGATGTCATGGATTTGAAAGGATGAGCTTGTTTTTATTTTATAATTTTCTTGACCGGTTATTCCAAGAATCTTTGAGAACTTGCCACAGTTGTTTATGGATTTAAGTCTCAGTTGCTTCTGTCTCTTCCTGTATTCTCACACTGACTCCAGGATGTTGTGATTGTCACTCTGTTACCATTTGTTGCAGGACTCCTTGTTCTTCTTGTCATTGGAGACAGTTCTTTATGACTCTGGACATATGTTGAAAGTTTTTGTTATGCTGCAGAATGAATTTGGGACCAGTGTTAATTTCGTTAACAAAAACTATGACAAAAAATATTTGTTAATGACCTATTTTTACACGGTAAAGTCCTTTGTGACTTGTGTCTTGGACGTAGCAATTCATGATTACAACGAATTTCTTTGCTACGGATGCAAGACGTCTTGCCCCAGTCAAAAGCAACACAACTGTCTCTATGGGATCCCCAACTTTTTTCCGAAAACGCATTATGAGGCGTTGAAGAAACACACGTTGACGAACCGCTTCACCGTCACTGCATTAAAGTTGCTGGGGAAATACAACATCAGAGTGTCTGAGGAGAAGGTCAGGAGCCAGCGAAAACATTCTACAGGAGCTAAAAGATTCTGAGAATGTGGTGGACGTTTTGGGTGTGTTGTGGAAAAATGATCGTTTAAAGCTCAGTGAGTGTAAAATAAATACTTAACATCAATTCTGAACGTTATTACATATTTATTCCTGCAGGAGGGAGGGTTCGCTGAACAGAATGTTTAAACTAGTCTGTTACAGGGAAGCTCAATGAACAGAATGTGACTGTCCTTCTTATACCCAGCATACTATAACAGAAAACAGATGCTCAAACGGATAAGTCAAACAGGAGGTTATTTACTATGGCATACCAGCTCTCAGGTCACATCTGATTTTTCTCTCTCACAAGGGCATGCTAAGGTTGACAACCATGTGATAGACATCTAGTAAGTAATGGATTACAAGGTAAATAACCACTAAAAGGGTACTATCATAAAAATGCCACTACAGGTGATATACAAGATGACTTAGTGGGAGACTCTAAGTTAAAGAATGAAAATCTTCAGGAGGCTGTGAACCTTTGGGAGGGTCAGGAGTAATAGCCGTTGTTGCTGCTATCTGTATGCTTTTTTGTTTTTAACTGCATTTATCCTTATGGTATAACCATATTCTTTAATGCTTCTTTTTAAAAAAAAAGATGTAACCATTTTTCATTGCTCTCATCCTGTTAGCATTTACCCTTTTTTTGTGTATGTTTTTTATATATTACTGATGCGCATTCACTCATCTATATATGTCTTCAATGTTTTTCAAAAAACTTGTGTTAAATAAAGTTGTATCCTTTATAAAAAAGTGTCGTGAATGAAAACACGCCTACATAGAACGATGTAAACAGGGAATAAGGGGTCAGAGAAGAGGGTTATGCTCTGGGGAAAGATGCCTCCTAAACTCCAGACTTTAAAGCAGTAAATTTACTACAGTCCTGGTCATCCCTGTAGCTATGGAGGGGTGGCGGCTTTACATAGAGCCGTAGAACAAGAGTCTGGTAAGAAAATAAGCGTGGATCGTATCAAATAGTTTTTAGCAAAACAGGACACTTAGACTTTACACAAGCCCGTGAGGATATGTTGTCCCTGAAACAGTGTTTGTGTTGAGGCCTCTCATCCAATTTCAAGCCGATCTCTGCGACATGCAGGCCGTGTCCTCTTATAACGACGGATACAGGTTTCTGTTGACTGTGATTGATGTTTTCTCTAAAAAATAGCCTACATTAGACCTATTAAAAATAAAAGTGCTAAAGAGGTTACCGATGCTTTTGCCTTGATTCTAGGTGAGAGCG
>NW_018128094.1:1992693-1996331 GCF_001952655.1 Monopterus albus
GCATTCCTAAAGTTATTCAGACGGATCTAGGAAAAGAATTTTACAAGTTGTTTAAGGCGCTGATGAAAAAACATAACATAGAGCACTTTACATCCAATGAGGTCAAGGCCTTGGTCATTGAACGATACAACAAAACTTTAAAACATAAATTATATCGCTACTTTACAGGTAAAAACACCCTCAGATATCTGGATGCTCTACAGTTGATTGTACAGAGTTACAATAATAGCCATCATTCGAGTATTAAAATGACCCTTGCACAAGTGATGTCTGAAAATGCTTTAGAGGTTTTTCAGAACCTGTACCGCTCGTTCCCTCTGCATCATAAAAACAAGTTAAAGATGAACTTTAAGGTCAGAGACCTTTTTAGAATCTCCAAACTGAGAGGAGTGTTTGACAAGAAGTATACTTAGGGTTTCACCGACAAACTTTTTAAAGTAAGCAAGTGTATTCCGAGGATCCCTCCCGTGTACAAACCTTGCGTTTACAACGGCGAACCTATTGAAGGATCCTTTTACGAATCAGAATTGCAAAAAGTGATGGTGCCTAAAGACAAAGCCTTCCAGGTGGAAAAGATTCTGGGCAGATGCAAGATAGGAGGGATGGCGCACATGTTGGTTAAATGGAAGAACTGCCCTGAAAAGTTCAGAAGTTATGTGAGAGCCTTGGACATTGTAAATATATAAAACATAGAGAATTCTGGTTTTTACATGACCCTACCATCCAGCGCCAGCATGGGCGTGTTTAAACACAAGTTCTCAATTTTGCATGGATCTGGCGCAGCATATTGATTTAAAAGGACAATGGGAGGTGGCCCTAACAGATCTGTCATATCCACACACTTGGTTAATGATGCCTCAGGGGATGGACCACTTTAAATGGATGGATTCATGGCAATTAGGGGTTCCCAAACACCTCGAGATCCCCAACCCGCCGGACGAGATTAAATACAAGGCGCACACGGAACAATTTGGATATGGATCCTGTGATAAAGACACCATTCTGAATCAGTTGAACAATCATTTTAAAAAGCTTAAACAAGACTTCAGCTACGACGATTATAATCGTGTTTTTATTGGGATAGGTAGTGGGCGCTACAAAGTAAAATTTCCAGAACCCGCAAATTACATACTGGGCTTGGAAAGAGACAGGTGGTTTTCAATGGGGCCGGGAGCACACCCCTCGCCTCGGTGGATTTAAAAGCTGGGTTTTATCATCTCTACTGTTATTCAGATATTGTGAGGCATCAAGTGGTCGGTGACGCCTACGCTCCTCTCCTGTGTTGTGATGGTTGAGGGAGAATACGGAGATGTTATTAGCAAGACTTTTAACCCCCCGCACTATTTGCCTCTGTCGAAAAATCATATAGACACCATTTACGTCGAAATTAAAATGGATCAAAATACCCCCGTCAACTTTAGATAAGGCAAAACAATACTCATGCTACACTTTAGACCCGTGAAAACATGATGCTTGGGTCTACAAAGCGGACCCCTATCGATTTGTAAGTTATTATGATAACCCGGCCGGGTCGGGCCTTTCTGGTTTTACAGGGGTACCGACCCAGTACGGCCAAGGAATAGGGTCCATGTTTTCAAAATTGTTTCGGTTTGTAATGCCTCTGGTAAAGAAAGGCTTTAGTGTGGTCAAGCCTCGTCTATCCTCTGCAGCTAAAAACACAGCCTCCAACGTGCTGAGCAGGGCCGTCAGTAAATTTACTGATAAAAAGAGCCCAAAGCCTCTCAGGAGGGATCAGGCCTTGTGATTCTGGCTAGAAGACCTAAGAGACGCCCCCCGGGGGAACATTTACCCGGCGTCAAAAAGAGATGTCTGCCTCAAAAGAAGAAGACAGTCACTGCAGGCAGCCGTAAACGACAGAGCTCTGCATCAAAGAGCGTCAATATATTTTAGACGACATGTCTCTCTTACATGAAAAATCCTCAGAACGCATTATGTCAGAGCTGGATCTGTTTTCCTGCTCTTTTTCTCAGCTCAGTGTAGAGGATAGGCAATATGTGTAGATCTCTCCCATCTCCTCCATAATGGAGAGAGGCCCCATCGAATTTTACGTAGTGGCCGAGGGGAAAAGCACATTGACCCAAATGAAACTCTGCTGTTTTTAAGGCTGAAAATTACCAACGCAGACGGGACAGATTTGGCCAATGATGCCTCTGTGGGCACCATCAATTACCCTCTGAATACTATATTCAATCAGTGCGACTTTACTCTGATGACTCTGGGGGATTGTTTAATCTCTCAGTCAAGCGCCACTCATCCGTACAGGGCCATGATTGAAACTTTGCTAAACTATTTCCCCAAAACCTTAATGAGTCAATTCAGCGCTGCATTGTTTTATCGAGACACGGCCGGGGCCATGGATTTTTTTCGTCATTATCAACGGGCATAACAAAGGCCTTGCTGAGAGGGCAAAGTTCAGCACCGAATCATGAGAATTTCACGTCCTCGGACCCCTCCACGCAGACATCTTTTTCTGTGAGAGACTGCTTTTAAACTCTGTATATCTGAAGATTAAGCTCACAAGAGCCAGCGATTTTTTTCTGTCTTATGCACGCCGCCAACGCCGACTACCGTCTGCATATCCTGGGAGCCTCTCTGTTTGTGAAAAGTCACAGTATCACCTGCCATACACATAGGTCATTCTTCTGCCTTGACAAAAGCAACACTCTGTACCCTCTTTCACACATTAATGTGAAAACCTTTTCCATCCCCGCCATTTTGAGAATCTGCACCCAAAAAAACCTCTTTCTGGGTACTTTACCCAAGTACATGGTTCTGGCTCTGGTAAACCATGAGGCTTTTATGGGGCAGAGTAATCTAAACCCCTTCAAGTTTATACACGCCGACCTGGAATTTCTGGCCTTGTGTTAGGATGGGTTTCAGATTCCCGCAAAACCTTAAAAACAGCCGCTCTGTCAGAGTGTATTACAACCTAATTACGACCACGGGACGTCACCTGAAAAACCTGCCCCTGTGTTTCAGCAGACAAGACTTTCAGCAAGGTTACACTCTGTTAACTCATTGATTTTACTGATTTTGTAAAAGCGTATCAAAACTCTTGTTCTTCCTCCTCCATAGATTGCATGCGTGGGTATTCTTTAAAAATGTTTTCACAATGCCATAACCACAAGCTATAGGTTGGTTTATATTTTTATACAAAAATGAAAAGATAAAAAATATAGTTTTTTATTCGCAAGATTACTAACGCTTTTGTTTTAATGTTATTTTATTCACAAGATTACTATTGCTTTGTTTTAGTATTATTTTTAAAAAGGTTTTACTCAATAATATTCAATAATCAATAATCAATAGTCAATAATATTTTTTGAACCAATAACTTGTCAATGAGCACACCGCCGACGTAATTTCACGACGCGAAAAGCGACATTAATTTTTTTCGCCTCCGCGTCGATTTTTCCAACTTGTTGCGGCGACGGTAGCACCTCTGACCAATCACAATGCAGCTTGTTGACACGTCAAATTCAACATGGCGGACCGCTTAATCCAGTTTGTTTCAGCAAATTCAGTTATCTATGATAAAAGGGACAAAAACTACAAAGATAATGAATACAAAGATAACGTATGGAGACGGATAGCAGAGGATCTTCACTTGCTTGTGA
>NW_018128094.1:1996409-1998461 GCF_001952655.1 Monopterus albus
CGATGAAACTCGCCATGTTCTCTCCTTCTTTTCAATATAGGATGGACCCAAAACCTTCTTTGTTTTCTTTTTTTATGTAGCAGGACAAGCAGTACATTGTCGTCGCTTGATGTGGAGTCCATCTTTGTAGTGCGACGTTTTAAGAAAATATCGCTTATTCGCCTCGCGTTCGGTGTGAATACTTTAGGTGCGTTAAATTCGTCTGCGTTTTTTTCGCTTTTTCGTCTCGCTTATTCGCGTCGCGTTCGGTGTGAAAAGGACTTAACACGCTCAAGAGAGGCAGGTTTCGTTTTAAGTATTCAGACATGTTTGTTGATTCTCCCAGGGAGATACAGGTGCGCTCGTGTGGCAGCAGACCCGTCCTCAGTCTGAGATACTCTGGGCAGGATGGAGTTAAGTCAAGCAGTAAATAACTGTGGGGGTCCTTCGTGGCATCTTCATAGCTTTCCACAAAATAAGCTTTCTGCCTGGGGAAAATTTGATGCACGAGTATAGATGTTTGCAGTTTATCACGTGGATTTTTAAATAAAATGATGTGTGTGCTGTTTAGGCTCAGAGATCTGCTGTATTTCCCTTCCTGAAAAATATTCTGCGTTAAGAACATAACAGACATGTGGCAGTGGTGACGATATTGAGTTGAGATATTGAGATTTTAACAACCTCGGGATGTTCCAAGGCCTCAAAAATAACATCGTCCAAAATGACGAGATGTTTCAGACCTTGAGGAAACAAATTTTATTCCTTTATTCATCTTTTGCAAATCAGCATACATTTGTTGAAACAAAGTGTAGATCCACACAATATTATTGGGTACAATGTCCATCACATATTTACAATTTTCCAAAAACCTTAATACAAAGAAAGTTTTTCCAGCACCGCTGGCTCCCACAGTCAGGCATGAGAATGGGGCTTTTAGGCCTCAGTTAAAATCCACCACCACCTCCTCCATCAGAGACTTGAATGAATAATTTCTTTAGTAACCAAAAGGTAAAATCGAGCCTCCTGGAAGTAGGCATCTTTTGTCAAACACAACCCTAAATACAGTATTTTATCAATCGAGGCATTTTTTTAAACAAAAAGTCTTTTTGTCATGGGTAATGTTATGCTGAGGAGCCATCAAGATTTCAGCCTCTGACTTTTCAATAGTTCTCCACTAAATGCTTGACAGAGTCGAAATTGATACGCTGACAACACTCATAGGATTGAGTGACTCCTTTAACCTTGATTTCCACCTTCCCCCCTCTTGTTTGATATCCGTAACTTTTAGGACCTGCTGAAATAAATTCCTTGATGAAATCTGAATTTAACTCGTCTGTCAGATCACCTAGATAATTACCCAGCTCCAACTCAGTCTCGCCCTGTTTAGTGGTGTAAATTAAACTGTCTGTATCGTAATAGAGAATCCTCCTTTGAAGCCTCTCTGGACTGTACAGTTTCAATCTAGTGTGACAGGTTGTAAAGGCTGTGATAAAGATGTTGTCTGATTTATTGGGGTGGGGCACACCCCTGTCGCCGCAGCAATACTGAATCAGGGCCGCGTCTTCATTGAGAAAATTAAAATATTTAACCTCGTGAGTTCCTGAAAATAAGTTGAAAAATGTTTCAGGTTTGCTCACTATTTTGGTTTGAGTCATGTTACACTTCTGCATGAACATTCCCCAAAAAGAATTCAAACAAAGAGGTAACTTCCGGGTTGCAAGCGAGAGCAGACGTCTTTTTTACTGCTCCTCTTGTCTGTTGTACGATTTATCACATCTTCTACATTTTCAAGTTTTTGAACAAATTCTACAGCTATTAAAATGCCTCCAAGAGGGAAAAGAGCTAATAAATCAGAAGCGAACGAGGATGTTGAGGCAGAAGAGGATTATATTTCAGCGGCGCAAGTAACAGAGATGTTGAGTCAGCAGAAGCAGATGTACACCGCACTGTTGAGCCAACAACAAGACAACTTCAAAGGTTTTGTGCAACTACTTATGGAGACAAATAACAAGAGACTCGACGACATCACCAGAGAAATACAGGAGATAAAAACGAGTTTGCAGTTTACCCAGC
>NW_018128094.1:2001323-2002279 GCF_001952655.1 Monopterus albus
GTGTGGTGTACACTTTGTAATAATTCTTTAGTATATCACTTGTGTGATGTAGAATGTTAACACTGTTATATTCTTTTTTAGTATAATATGTGTGTGTGTAGAAGTGAATCATTTATTGCTTGCAAACCAATGATGGTAAGATGATGTCATGGGGTAGGACTGGATAAGTCTGATTTCTTCCTACTCCATTCAAGCATGTACTAGGTATAAGCAAATTGATATTGGATTAGCATTTGTTGGATATGTGTAAAATTATGTGTGTTGACATATCAACTGTCTTTACATGCTTGAAAAAATAAATCAAATCAAATCAAAGAGGCAACTTGTCTTTTAGCTGGATTTAGCTTGATATTTGTGGTGCCCAGTAAGATGCCTTGATTCCTGTGATAATCTTCGATGTATCGCCGTCTACTTGCCTCATCAGTAACGTCTGCTGGATACCTGCTGGCCTCCTGTTTCCCTTTGAGAAAAGTATGAATGTAATTTTTAAAGAGAGAATCGCTCTGTTCTTTGAAATGCCACACTTCACTAATTTCAACGACTTTGTAACCTTTCTCCAGAGCTTTTACAAATTCAGGAGTTATCCACACACCGGACAGCACCCTCTCCTCATCGTGTGAGTGCACGGCCTGTCCTGCAGATTTCCTTCAGCGCAGGTTCTGCATAGTGTGAACATATGTCTCCCTCTGCTGGATCTGTAAGGTAGCACTGGAAAAAATAGGCCACTAGGTGGATAGACTTTCGCCTTAATGGACCCAAAATAAGATTCTACGGGTTGAAAATCCCTGAATATAAATTTGGGGTGGCCCACAGGGTATGGACAGGTGTAATTTACAAAAGGATACAAGGATGTAAAGTCCACGTACCTCACAACCTCATCCTCACCAGCCAAATACCTCAGAGTCACGGGGCAGGTGCGCTCTCCGTACAAAGTGTCTCACGGGGATAGCGGTTCA
>NW_018128094.1:2002301-2023690 GCF_001952655.1 Monopterus albus
TCTTTCACACCCTTGTGAGACCTTTTCATTTCAACCCAACAGTGCTCTTTCATGACAACCAGGCTCAGACTGCAATTTTGCCAATCTATCTCAAGTATTCTCCTGTATCTCCTCAAAGATTTTCCCTGTTAAAGGGTGAATTCTGTGGCCTGAAAAACATTTCAAACACCCGTGGTAAAAACAGCCTACGAATTCAAATGCTTTCTTTTCACCGTTTAGCTCATAATAACCATCCACACGCCATGGGCCAGAGATTTTCTCCTCGCTGTTTAGAGCATGCTGAATGAATACACCTTCGCTAAACATCGCCCACTTGAGCCATTCGATGCTGGAATCGGAAAAGCTTTCACAACGATATCTGTAATCGTAAGCACAGGGGATGGCCAGCGTGTTTTCTTGGAGAAAGTTTGTTCTAAACATGTACATGCACGCGGATGCTATGGTGGATTGTTTAAAAGGATTGGTCCACACTAAAAAAGGTTGGTTGGCACCTTCAAGGAGGTGCTGCCATTCCTCCAATGCCAATTTAATGGCGAGGAGTTCTCAGTTTCCCACATCATAGTTTCTTTCGGCCAGTGTCAACTACCGGGAAACGAAGGCACAAGGGTGCAATGTGTGGTCTCCCTCGGACCGCTGAGAGAGAAGCGCTCCTACCCCAGTGTCGGATGCGTACACCTCGACCACGTGAGGGATCAGGTTGGAGGAGTACGGGGGCTATGGTGAACCAGTGTTTGAGTTACTGGAAGGCCTGCTTCGCTGTCCTGGACCATGCAAACTTCACCTTGGTGGAAGTGAGCTGCATAAGGGTAGCAGCCACCGTGCTATAGTTTTTAATAAAGCGGCGGTAGAAGTTTGCAAAGCCCAGGAAACATTGCAGGCCCTTCACACAGGTGGGAGTGGGCCAATTGGTGACTGCAGTGATTTTGGATGGGTCGGCACGGAGTCTTCCCTGTCCAATGAGGAACCCCAGAAATGCCACGGAAGGAGAAGAGAGTGGAAGACGCAGTTCTCTGCCTTGACGTACAGGCGGCTTTCCAGGAGCCAAAGTAGGACTTGACAAACATGTTGGATGTGGTCTGTGAGGGAGGAAGAGTAAATGAGTATGTCATTGAAATAAACAAACACAAAACGGCCTAGGAAGTCATGGAATATGTCATTAATCAACCCCTGGAAAACCGCCAGGGCGGTTGGTGAGACCAAAAGGCATCACCAGATATTTGAAGTGCCCAAGCGGGGTCTTGAAGGCCATCTTCCACTTGTCGCCCTCTCGAATTTGCACTAGGTGGTAGGCGGGGCAGTCTTCACGACTGCCGTGCCATGGAGAGACTCGAAAGCAGAGGAGAGGAGAGGTAATGGGTATTTGTTTTTAATGGTAATAGCATTTAGACCACGGTAATCAATGCAAGGATGGAGGCTGCTGTCCTTCTTCCCCACAAAAAAGAACCCTGCACCCAGGGGTGAGGAAGAAGGACAGATCATACTTGTGCATCGGGCGGTTTCGATGTACTCCTCCAGAGCCTGTCGTTCGGGTTTGGAGATGTGGAAGAGCCGACTGTTGGGCAACGTGGCTCCCAGGTACAGGTTGATAGCACAGTCATATGGCCTATAAGGAGGAAGAGAGTCAATGGCAAGATGCTTATTATACACTTGTAGGAGATCATGATAGTCTCAGAAGAGCCACCTGATCATATGCCTGGAGAGGCAGGAGATGTGATCGGTTGTCCAGCCAGGAGACAGGTGGATACACAGTCAGGACTCCACTGTGTGATGGTGCCGGAGGTCCAGTCCAGGGTGGGGTTGTGTTAGACCAGCCAGGAGTGACCCAAAACAAGTGGTGTGTCCGGGGTGGAGATGATGTTGAAGTGGATGTCTTCCTGGTGGTTTCCAGCAATGGTGAGGCGAAGCGATGGTGTCTGATGGGTGAGCAGCTGGCCATCGATGGCCCAGGTCTCTATGGTGTGAGGCAGCGGTTCGGGAATAAGACCCAGTTGCTCCACCAGAACCGGGTCCTTGAGGTTGCCCCCTGCTCTGGAGTCAATGAGTGCTTGGTGGGAGGACACCTGGCTGGAGGTTTCCAGGAGTACGGGTAGAGTACAACAGGTTCCAGGTTTGGTGGAGGTGGAGGGGCAGCCCATTAGTGTCCCCACTCCCACTGGCAGGCCCGCTCTTTTGGCCACACCAGGCAGGCAGCGATGAGATGGTTAGGGGCTCCACAGTACAGGCAGGACCCGGTGCGGATACGGCGGGTCCGTTCTTCGGGGTCCAGATGGGCGCGCTCTAGCTGCATAGTTTTCTCCGAATCTCTAGAGGAGCTGCTGTTAGCTGCTTCCATGGTGTGAGGCCTCCAGGCCTCGTGTGGAGGAGAGGAAATGGGACGGGCGGAAAGAGCACTGCTGAATGTCTATCCGGATAGCCAAGTCTACTAGGGAGCGGAGATCAGGGGGCTCATCCTTGGTGCTCAGTTCAGCCTTAATGTTGTCATTTAAACCATGCCAAAACGTGGTGCGTAGTGCCTTGTCTTCCCAGCTGGCTTCCACAGCCAAAACCCAGAAGTTGAAAGTGTAATCCATTGCGTGACATGCTCCCTGACGTATAGTCATAAGCTCCCTAGCAGCTCGGCTCTGATGAGTGGGTGGTGTGAATGCTGATCTTATTTTGTCCAGGAAGTCCATAATGGTCGCACCGTACAATAGTCCTCGAGTGTCCGCAGCTTCTGCCCAGGCAAGAGTTTTACTAAATGTAAGTCTGAAGATCCAAGATGACAGTGAACCTGGCTACCTGTTGCATGAGGTTAGTGATGATGTCCTGTTGTTGCTGCAGTGCCTGAGCAGTGCTCTCCAGCTGCGCAAAAAAATGGGCATCAGCTGGAGAGCTGCTTGCACCAGAGTCAGCAGGGTTCATGTTGGCCAGTTCATTCTGTTATAACCACTCACTTATGGGAGGGTGAGTGAGCGAAGAAGCGGACCCAGATAGCTGACTTCAGTGCAAACAGATTTATTAGTGCTGTACAATATATATAAGTGATGTGTTATGGTAGATAACAAGATAAAGGAAAGAGTAGGACCGGGTGCTGATCAGCTAGTACCCGAGTGAGAACGAGGGAACGAGTGGCAGGTGTGCAAGGTGACGTGATTAGGGACTGAAAAACAAAGTGAGAGAGGCAGGTGCAGCCGGGCAAACCTGACAATATATATATTTTAGCCATGATTCTTTAAACTTACTGAGCGCCTCAGGGCTCAGCCTCCTTGGTGCAACATACCCGCATTGTTGTTGTTGTTGACGCAAAGTTTGCTCATATGCCCTCAAATAGCTGCTGCGAGTATAAAACAGTTTTTCAGAAAATGAATCGATTATATCTAATATACAAAGGATAAAAATGTAGCGGACTACTTACTGACTTGTTCTTCAAGACGCTCAACGTTAATGCTGCGATATGCATTCAAACTTACCAAGAACAAGGTATGATTGAGCTCTTGTTGCCCCCTCTCACTATCTCCTAATTGACTGCAGTCTTCACGTCTGAAAAAACACTCTGACCAACCTGAAGTCCGGATGTTTTGCAATTTTTTTCTGTTCTCTTACAAAGACACAGTGACAGAGACCTTGTTATGGTTTGATGTATCTCAAACGTGCTGCTTGGTACCCCTGTATTTACCCCAGGATTACAAATAGCTGAAGGACAGAGACAAGGCTCCTTTGAAACAGAGTCTGTATTACTTTCTCATGTTTGACTATTAAAAGTTCAAATCACCCCTATTTTCAGTGTGCGACCGTGGGTTCTCTGTTTTGTTTTGGAATATTCACTTTTATTATATTTTCCTCATCTCACACTATACAACATAACCCTCACTCATTTCTTATTCATGCAACACTCGACTGTTTCACAGACAAACTGTCACATTACAAATAGACCCTCCAAATAACAGAGCCTTTATAAAGCCACATGCCTGAGAGGGGGGTGAACAGCTGCATGGGAAAGTGAAGGGGTGACTTTTTGACCTGGGGTAGGGGATGGTAGGTGGTGACCTTTGACCTAGACCTGTCAAAACGTAGTTTGATGAGAAGTGGTATATATACAGTACTGTGTGTAGGGTGTCCGCCTCCCAAACTGAGACTGGGAGCTGGTTCCACAGGAGAGGAGCTTGATAGGTAAAGGCTCTGCCTCCCATTCTGCTTCTGTGGACTCTAGGAACCACAAGTAGACCTGCACTCTGAGAGCCAAGTGCTCTGCTGGGATGATAAGGCTCTACAAGGTCTTTAACATACGATGGAGCCTTGTATGTTAGGAGAAGGATTTTAAATTCTATTCTGAATTTTACAGGGAGCCAGTGGAGAGAAGCCAATATGGGAGAAATAAGATCTCTCTTGCTAGTTCCTATCAGTACTCTGGCTGCAGCATTTTGGATTACGTGGAGGAAAGGAATTATTGGGATATGCTATATTGAATATATGCTTCTGTGAAAAATAGCCCCATCAAAGCAATTTCTCAGCTTTTTTATCAGGCAATTTAAACAAGTAAATATGGATTTAAGTAGTTAATAGTCTATACACTTTTATCGGGTAATCAAAAACAACAGTCTACCTTTCACTCTTCTGGTGCGGAGCATTAATATCTGTGACCTCTGCAAGGACATGTCAAGGAAATGATGAGCTTCATCCATCTCCATATGGAGCATTATGGGTTATTACAGTATAGGTGTCCCAGGCTATAGCTCATATGCCTGCTTAAATATGGACAATATAAACTTTCACCTAATCAGATTGTAGTTACATTAATATTTTGTCTCAAATCTCATCATAGGCTTATATTCTATTTTAACTACACAAAGTGATTAAATGATAATAAATCACAGACAAAGTTGCTTTAGCTGTATATTAGTATTTTGCCAGCATTCTGGCTGGACTAACCTTATTGAATTTAGGCCTACATTAATACTACTTACTGTACTTGCAGTACCTTAAACATTATTAGAACATTGCTACATCACAAATAGTCACCATTCAAATTTGCAGAAAACGGTGCTCAGCTACTTGTAGCTGTGGCTGCATTTCCTCAGATCAGGAAACACACATCATCTCTGTCCATAGCTATGCTGATGATCATAGCCACGGGAATGTGTTTTCAGGTGGGGGTGTGGTTGTGAAATTTTGGGGTGGAGGGTGTGACAGTTCAGGGACATCCCTCACACAATAACCATCATACAATAGCTGTCTTGATTTATACTGTGTGGAGGACTTGAAAGTCAGACAAAATCTATAGTATACTCCATATGTTTTAAAAAATATATATTAGTAATTAAAACTGAACAGAATTTGAGATCCAAAATAAACCTCAGTAATTCTATGGGATAATCTGTCACAACCACAATTCACTACTTGCTAAAAGTGTAGGAATGTATACTGAACAAAATTATACACACAACACTTTTGTGTTTGCCCCCATTTTTCATGAGCTGAACTCAAAGATCTATGACTTGTTCTATGTACACAAAAGGCCTATTTCTCTCAAATATTGTTCACAAATTTGTCTAAATCTATGTTAGTGAGCACTTCTCCTTTGCTGAGATAATCCATCCACCTCACAGGTGTGGCATATCAAGATGCTGATTAGACAGCATGATTATTTTACAGGTGTGCCTTAGGCTGGCCACAATAAAACATCACTCTAGATTAAGACGTTTCACCTCTCATCCAAGAGGCTTCATCAGCTTTGTCTGACTGGTGGTGAGCAGAAGGTATTTATCCCACTGGGTGGTGTTTCAGTCCTTCGACAGCCAACAATGTCCTCTAATGACTGAGTTATTAGGGTCTGGTATCGGTAAGAGTCATTACCTGTCTTTGAACCCTCACATGTGGACTGATGTGGTCCATCCTAAGGACAATACACTCAGACACAAACAAAGTAATGCGGTGTATGCCATTAAGTGCAGTCAGGAGTGTAATGACCTGTACACTGGGGAAACAAAACAGCCACTGCACAATCACATGGCCCAACACAGGAGGGCCAACCCTAGTGGACCAGAGTTAGCAGACCACATCCACCTTAAGGACAAAGGGCATTCTTTTGAGGACATTGAAGTCCAGATCCTCTCCAGAGAACACAGCTGGTTTGAGAGAGGAGTCAAAGAAGCAATTTTTGTCCAAATACAGTAGACCACCCCTTTCTAAATAGGAGTGGTGGACTCAGACTCATCCATCTACAACTCTGTTTTGAAATCTCTAGCCAAACATTTCCACCCCAATTCACACCAGGACAATAGGTGTTGGGCCACATGTGAGGGTTCAAAATTTTCACTTTAACATCTACTAGATGCACTGGGCCATCCAGTCACCAAGCCTAGGGTGTAAATTGGAGGAGAAAAATTTGGGGTGTTGGGGGTCACCATATACCTGAAAAATGGTAAGCGATAATTTGTGACACCAGATCAAAAGCCGCTTTGTATCTGTGTTCCTGATTGGTTGACATCGACTCCTGATGCATAACCTACTTGTGATTGCTCCATTTCCCAAATCTGTACTGGCAGCTAAATGTCAACACCTCCGATGCACAGTTTAAATTCACTCAGGTAAGACATTTACAACATCCATCCAGCAATAAAAAGTGGTCATATGCCACGGATAATATCTTAACCTCCTTTATAGAAGGCTTTGGGCCATGAAACAAGCCCTTTTTTTTGTTTATTTTGCATACATTTAACAAAATTCAGACTCAGTGGTCGAATGGTTTGACTAATTATAATGAATTTCACAGTAACAGTATCAGAGATTATGCTATCTATTTGAATTAAGCAGAGCAAATCTGTAACCAACCTGTAACACACCCGTAATTGTGTTTTGTGGATTTTGTTATATCAGCTTTTTTTAATCAAATGTGTCCACTATGCATACCAAGATGGGAGAATTTGCTAATTGCTTTCTTATAATTCATAAAATCATTAAGCTGACAAAATAAAAAGGTAATCTCAGCTCTCAGCTGAGGCCAAAAATTCAACTAGATATGATGAAAACTCAGGAGCTTGCAGGGTCTTTGTCCCCTGGGCACTGCCCAAGGACCCCGTTGGGAGCCTGTGTGGCCCCGAAACCCCTGGCAGCCCCTAACCCCTCAAGAACACAATTGGAGAAATAACAAATTTACAGGCAGCACAGTATGGGAACTTCAGCAGAGACGTAAGTGTGGGTCCTGCTAGTCCACAGAAAACTGTTATCAAGCCATTCTGTACTGTCCTGTCACAAAAATCATTGTCACTCAAGTTTTTTTTTTTAATCATATATGTATAAGACACATGCTGTTCAAAAACACATCTGAAATTTAATAAAACACACTGTTAATTGTAGCTACATCTGAAGAAAGAGATGCATGGCAAAAACTATCACCGCAGGTGCCAAACTGGGCAGACTCAGGTGAAAAAGTTAGTGGAGACAATACATTCAGCTGATGGTCATCAAAAGCCAGCAAAGACTGTTTAACTAGAGAAATAATATGAACGAACTGGTTTTCAGAGAAAGAGAATGTGACAGAAAGATAACATTGTTTGCTGAGTCTATGGTATCAGAACTTTCCTGCATGACAAAAAGCCCTGTCATTACTGCTCTGTTTTGTTTTCTCTTAATGTACCATGATACGGCCAAGATGTCAGTACCTGGTGGTGCACCTACCTGGTGGTGCACCTGACAAGAGCTCTTTTTTCCTCAAACAGCAAGGACCAAATCCATGACATTATATAAAATTACTGTCAATGTTCTTGTCCCTGAAAGTCAGTCAGTGTGGTCTAATTCCCCTTCTTAAGAATGCTTGTGATTCCCCCTGTATCTACCTGTAGTGGTGCCTTCAGGACAACAGTTTTACAATCCATGTACAATGCACTCTACATACTCCTGCTTCCCAGAGCATGAATCCCTTTGGACACTCCGTGAGCTTTTCTCTAGAATCCTCAAATTAATATATCAATTAAGATGCACTGTTTGCCAGGAGGACACACAGTATCTACACATGTCCAAAGTATGTTTGTTTTGTGTTATGGACAAGCTATGATTCTTTGGGCAACCAGGTCATATGATCATGCAGAGGTAAGGCCTATAACAAACTGGGGTTGTTGTTTGTATCTGTCTGCTCATTGTTTGTTTTGTTTTCCAGGCAGTAGAGGAATTGCTGGAGTCATTGGAGCTGGAGAAAAGCAGCTACCACATGGGGCTGAGCAGGGTGAGTGAATACACATTCACACATGCACATACAGTATAAGACTGTTACAATAATGATAACAGTAACTTCTGAAATTGTGGCCAGGTTTTTATTAGCCTCAAATGCAGAGATAAGTCTTCACTTGAAAAGGCATAGAATAGAGAGGAGACATTCCTTGTTTTCTGTACTGTTGTGCTTACATTTTTTGTTGCTGTTTGCAAACTTAACACTTCTCCACAGTACTAATTCATGTTATGTAAAACAATTTTCTGTGTGCAGTTTTTTAAAAATATTTACACATTTAAGGTACAGTAGCTATAGCTTAGGTTACTAAGGTAGCAGTGCTGTTACTGCATATCCTAAGGTGAACAGAGGACCTAACTTGTGGACTGTTATTACCTTAAATATTGATCATAAAACAAAAATTAATAATACAATACAGGTATGTTCTGATTAAAATGAAGATAATGCCATATCACATCGGAATATTCCACATTACAATACATATTTAATTAAAGTCCAGTCAAGGGGTGAGCAGTTTTATCTCTTTGGAAAAAAGCCAGAAAAACCAAATGTAAGAGTTTTCCACCTGTCCTTAAATGCAGCATATATTTGTGGATCTGAGGAAGCTATGAAGAAGGAGATGTTCACATTTGTGGATCTGACAGCAAGCAGTACATCCATGTAAAGACCTACTGGGCTAGTAGAGGAAGCTATGAAGAAGGAGATGTTCAAATCATTAACCACAAGGGGCAGAAATTAACATGTCCCTACATCAAAAACTCCAAATACACAAACATTACTCACCAGACAACAGAACAGTTCACAGCACAACAAAAACCAAATACATCTTTCTAACCAATGCTATAGGTCTTATAAAAAAAATAAATAAAAAAAAAAGGGAAGAGATCATGTTCCCCATTTAGGCCTGGTTTACTTGTGGCTCTGAGGCTATAGATCAAAAGCTGTAAAACATAGTGTTACTATCATGCAGTAATTATTGCCAAATCAAAAATATAATTGCTCTTATAACTGTAGTTGATTTTAACTATTTACCTTAGAAAAATGTCTTCAAAACACCACAACTCTAAAGCACTGCTGCACTCCCTACCCCCATTAGTTAATTAATAATGGTAATAGCAACAGAAATTAATAATAGCAAGCAGAAGATGAAACACTTTCATCCAATAAAATGCCGATTTGAGTCTCCATCGGAATTTATCCTGCTGCTGCTCGCCATGTTGAAAATTATCGGTTTACAACTATTTTTCTCTAGTCACATGTGCATAGGCAACCTTGGAGCTTGTCTTTTGCACATGTGCTATTATAGAAAGCTGAATAGAAACCTAGTTATGCATCTACATGGCAGAGAAATTCTCCGCAAGAAATCAACCTGGAGAAATTGGATTACCCTAAGTGGCTACCCTGATTACAGAAACCAGGTTTCCAAATTTATATGACAGTTAAAATAACAACTTACTTGAGAAAGTCGATTGTAACCTGATACTTAAGTGCAGTAAATGCAGTCAGGGATAGTGGTGAAGTCACAACATTATTGTTATGGTTGCTCACAGAAGTGAGTGGATAAACTGGACTCAGGAGTCAGCACTCTCGGTTCAAGGTAAGGGATTTATTAGTTTCGCAGCTGGTGAAGCAGGATGGTTCAGACTCTCGGGGTTGGTGAGAAGCAGTGAGTGGGAACTTGTCTGTTCACAGGAGGCATAGAGCAGTCAATGTGTAGCAGCGATGAGAAGAGAAGGATGTGGCAGGTTGCAGTCTCAGGTCTTAACAGCAGGACGGGTAAGAGCGGCGTGGTGTAGCTTGGAAGCGGTGGTTTGAGGCAGCAGGTTCTGATCACAGGGAGGACAGGACAGAGTGAGTGAAGCCGAAGGATGGCAGTCTGACTGACCTGAGGAGCAGTTAGCCGGTCCCGTAGTGTTGTAGCATAAATCTGCAACAAACTGGCACTGTGGAAGCCTCTGCCCAGCCCTTAAGTAAGATGTGGCTGATGGTCAACTGATCGCAGCTGTGGAAGTCAGTACAGGTGTATGCCACGCCCGAGACAGATTACCTGCCAAGAGGAGAGGGAGAGAGAGAGATAGAGAGAGAGAGGGAGGGAGAGAGGGACAGGTGGAGCAGAGCAAGCCTGACAATTATGACATCTGAAGAATGATCTTAATTCTTACCCATACTCAAAACCATAATTTCTTCTTTGCTGAGCCATTTTGAAAATTACAGCCAGAAGTAAGAACAGTCAGGTCCTCTAAAGGACAAAGAAATAAAGAAAGGTCTGTAGCCTAGACACAATTTATGGAAGGCATTAGAGGGATTTAAATGTAGGGCTTTAGAAGGGACCCAGGCCATCCCACTGTGACTCTTTATAGTAAAAAATGAAATTGTGCTCTCACTGGCATTCAGGAAGTGGCACTAATGCTGCCACTATAATCTGTCTGGTTGGAACTGTAATGATTAGGCCAGGAAATTCACTGAAATACTTGATTTGGACAGGGAAGATATTAACCAATAACATAAGCACTGAGCAGAATTTAAAAAGCAACAGCATATTGGAAAAATGCTAATCTGCATTTTTCCCATTTAGTAGGTAGCATCTTTGCAGGGATTTATCAGTGATGTCATGCCATCTTAAGAGGAATTCATGCATTGCATACGGACATGGACTAGGGCCACACACACATTCCTATTCATACTTCAAATCGAAGGTCTGTTTTCTGTCCATGTATTCTCACAGTTTCCAAGCATTGCATATGTGCAGTCAGGCCTTTTGCTGGCATGAACTGGTTCTTAAACATGTTTCAGACTTGAGGTGTCAGTACATAAAATAGCCAGTGTGTGTTACACTGGGCAGCTGTATAAATTAGGAAAGTAACAAACTAGAATAGAAATGAAAAAAAAAATTACTCTGGTTTCAATGTTATATCCTTTCTAAACTCAGATTCTCATTATTAAAGGACATTGGTCTATTGTAAGTCAGGACATCCCTAGTTTTGGCTTAACAATGAAAAATGGTAACAAAAGTCTTCCAACAGGACTGTCACTCAAGATCCCTTGGACCCTTTGGTCTCTGGGTCGATACCTATTTGGTATGTCTGGTAATCCATCACCACCTGCTGTTTTTAGAAGAAATCACACAAGGTGCTTTTAGTCTTGGTGAACGTTTTTTTTCTCCTTCCTTTGGTGCTATACGATTGCATGTCAGAGGTCACTGATGACCCGGCACTTAATGTTTCCATAGAAATGTTAAGTGCAGGGTTGGTATGTTGCCATTTATAAGCACTCTACTATTTGGACAGTGGTCCATACTGTTTTTTTAACCCTTTCTTTACTGTTTTACATTCCCTACTACAAGTATTTTTGCAGTCAAGTGAGTTTTTCAAGTATTTCACTCTCACTGTAGTTGTTGATTACATCAGAAGGTTACATACTACATTTTCTTCAAACCTAATCATATTAAAATAGACTTTAGGAGATGTCTTAAAATAATTGTTCTTACAAACATGTAGAATTTCCAGTGTGATAAAATCCACTGGAAATCCTGGCAAGGTCTACAATCAGCTCCTCAATATTTGCAAGTTTGAAGTCTGTTTAGCCAGGAGGAAGTTAGGGACAATTTAACCCTAACTGACAAGTTTCCAGATGTATGCAGTCACAAGGTGTGTAAACTATACATACCACACACCCCTACAGTACCTTAAAGAAAGAAATTGTTTTTGACTTGTCTCTCCCTTCTCCCTGCAGGTGTTCTTCAGAGCTGGGATTCTTTCCAAGTTGGAGGAGCAGCGGGACGTTCAGACCAGCAGGAACATCTCTTTATTCCAGGTTGCCTGCAGGGGGTACCTGGCCAGACAAGCCTTCAAGAAGAGGAAGGTAAGACTGCTGCACCTAGTGGGTAGGATCACTTCGAAACAACAGGTGTTGGGGTTTCCTTCAGATATACCAGAAGATGACACAGAACACAATTTCATTCTAAAAAAGGACACTATGAGCCTTTATTTACTTGAGAGGTATCTATTTTCTGGTGGTGGCATATGTGTCCCAAGCTTCATAACTGGAGGAATTATAATTATGGTCAGTATATAGATAATGTAATTAATAGAGCTTAATGTCATAGTATCATTATATTGTTTTTATTTTGTAGTGTTGAGGTACAATAAAGTTATGGCTGTTGGGATTTAGAGGTAAGATTTTACTCATGATCTGATAAATCAAGTGAAAATGGGGCAGCAAATGGTGTCTCTGAGCTATACTACCACCCTCCAGTCCAACAGTCTGCTGCCTACAGGCCTTCTGTTGTTATTCCAGCTTCTCTACCTTGTGTTGTCAAAATACAGTCCATAAACAAGAGCACTCAGAAAGTGCATGTACCTCTGCCAAAGGTGTGGTTGTTTGTCTGCGTGTCGGCCCTGCGATGGACAGGCGGCCTGTCCAGGGTGTACCCTGCCTTCGCCCGATTGCTGGCTGGGATTGGCTCCAGCCCCCTCCCCCGTGACCCCATTTGGGACTGAGCGGTATAGAAGATGAATTAATGATTAATGATGTTGACTGAAACAATGTGCAGTTACATGCACAGAACTGGCACGTGTGTGTGTGTGTGTTTTGTTGAACCACATATATGATAACATGGATGGTTCACAGCAACACAGTTTAGTGTCAACTGCAGAGTTCATTTACAACAGACAAGTGCCAGAACAAAACTCAGACCATCCACACTGACAGACTAGAGTGTAATCTTCAGGAGAGAAAAACATCAGATACAACGATCAGCAGCAGAAACAGACAACATTTAACTTAAATGTTGCTGGGATTTAAACAGACTGTTTTACCTGTGTACCTGTGAGAGATCAGCTGTAGGTCTGTATGACACAAGCAGGGCACAGGATGGCCAAACTTTGACACCATTTGCGAGCCCCAAGCACAGCTGGTGTGTTCACTGTTTCTGGTTGACATGTAAACCAACATGAATTAGGAGATCAGTGTATATTTTTGAGGAGGTTTAACACTTGAGCAGAGAGAATCTATTTTCATACAGCTTTAGGAGACATTTGATGAGTGGTCATGACAAGTATTTATATTGTTATTCTGCTACACCAGAATAAAGTTAGCATAACATTTGATTGTGTGGGAAATTACATTTGCCATCATAGGAAAAGTGTTTCAATAGCCCTCAAAACAATCCACAAATTCACTGTGCACACATATGCCTCACAGGTGCGCTCCGGTACTTCTTCAAATTGCACTACACCTATGGCCATTGATATGGCATGTGTGTTGTTCCAGCACAGTGAGGCTGACAAGGGGAAAACATTGTGCAACACTGACTAACTCTTGAAGATGCTAGTTAGGATCTCTTGACTTTCTGTATGTCTTACTTCACAGAAGTTTTTTTTTATCTTAATTGTCAAAGTTTTCTCATGTGAACACAGTTCTTTGGTGCACAGTTGTTCTATATATTGTTAAGCTCTGTGTGTGTGTGTGTGTGTGTGTGTGAGACAGATCCAGGATTTGGCCATCCGCTGCATCCAGAAGAACATAAAGAAGAATCATGGTGTGAAAGACTGGCCATGGTGGAAGCTATTCACTACTGTTAGACCTCTGATAGAGGTTCAGCTCACTGAAGAACAGATCAGAGGAAAGAATGTGCATACTCACACACTACATTAATTTCCTGGAGACTTAACTTAATCTTAACCATAGCCACTACTTGTCTAACCCTTAAACCAAGTCATCACTCTAAAAAGTAATGATTTATTTTTTGGGGACTTGATTTTTGCCCTCACAAGGTAGTTGAGTCACACAGTGTGACTGTAGACACATAATATCCCCACAATATGAGTAAGTCTGTGTTCAGACTAAGTTTTAAAAAAACACATACCTCTTGGTTCATTGCTATGGCGGTTAGTGTTCACTGCACTCAGCACCAGCATAACAGGGGGCTCTAGCAAAATGACAGCCCCATGCAGTGAAGATGTTGGATCTGGTTTAACTTTTTCCACACAGGATGGTAATATCATCTGGTAAAGGTGTTGCTTTGAACAGTCTCTTAAAGAGGATGTTGGGGACCTGGATGCCAACAGCAATACTTTTGTTTACCTTTATTAGCATGACTGCTATTCACTCTCAAATTTTGGCCACAGTTACAAAAGCAACATAACGACACACTATGTCCTTTTGTTAGTTAAGCTATTGGATGTTAAACAGTGTTTTTTTTATTCCCACGCACTGGTGGGCATTGATAACCATGCTGTTAATGTTTATCCATGCCGCTACATTAGCCTACTCTACATTAGCAGCATGGTTAAACAAAACGCAAGAGAAACTAGTGAGCTAGGAACATGATTTAAGCCACTCAACTCATCACAGTGTGGCTGTATCTTACTCCCCTACAACCCCCCACCCCACTCCAAACAGTCCCCTCCATTAAAACACAGCAGGGAGTTACATTTTACCAAAGCCAGTCTGAATGCCAGCTAATACCAGTCCATTATATTGGTGCATTACCGTAGGAATGGGGTGACTGATATGGGTCTTTGAATTGATATGGGTCTTTGAATTGATATGGTTTTCTTTAGAGTCCCAACTAAGGTTGCAACAGTATGAAATTTTTATGATAACCGTCTCAGAAAATTTCATGGTATTACTGTATGCAGTATTACACAATCACTATTGTCAGCTACATCCACCCTCAAAGGAATGAAAACAGAGGGGATTGTTTTATTACAAGTGACTTGACTGAGTTGATTGAGCTGGATTACTGCATTAGATTAAACCTGAAAAATAAACAAAATTTTGAGGGAAGGGAAGAGAATATAAAGGCTGAAGCCCAGGGGATAATGAGCGACAGGTGGAGATAATGAATGGTAATTATGAACCAGGGTAAAGCTGGGGCTGGTGAGGTGATACAAAACAGGAAATCTGACTAAATAAAAGCACAAAACAGGAAATGAGTCCAAAAACCCTAACATACTTTGTAAAACATCGCTGGGCCAACATGCAGACAAACAACCACACACACACACATGCACTCCTACAATTTAGAGTCACCAATCAACCTAAGCCACATGTCTTTGGACAGTGGGAGGATGCCAGAGCACCTGGAGAGAACCCACGCAAGCATGGGGAGAACATGCAAACTCCGCACATAAAGGCCGCGAACCAGGAACCTTCCCACTGTGAGGCAATGGCGCTGCCCACCGCACCACCATGCTGCCCCATCACAAAAATACAGTATACTTAAACTATTAAAAGTAGAAGTAGTTTACTCAATGCAGAAAAGTTTTATACCGTAGAGTATATCCTATACAGGGGTTCTCAACCTTTGTAACTTGAGGCCTAATTTGATTACCTACTTGATCACATTTAGCTTTGTAAATTTGAAAAAAAATATTTTAATCTAACCCTTTGCAGCACTACTCCACAGCCCACTAGATGGTGTTTTGAGGCCCACTGATCAAGAATGGCTGCTATAGCCCACTGTTATATGGGTATATATTATATTGTAATAACCTGAGCTATTACTGTTATGTTCTGATGTTGATAAATTGTTGTGCCTCAAGAGTTACTGTATAATCACCAGCTATATTTAGTTGAGCACTGTACTGTTCTTATTTGTTGTTAGTAACTGGGGTGGCTGCTATGGGTTTTTTGGGGTAGGATTTGGCTACATTGTTGTGGTTGCCTGAATATATTATGTGCCTCCTCAGTTATAAATCAACATACCAGACCCACTCACAAGATTATTTTGTTCTGCATTCCCTTTTTTGCCAACACAAAATAGGAAAGGTGTCCTTCTGTTAACTATGCACTGCAGAAATAGAATAATTTACAGTAAAAGATAAAGCTGGCTACTCTTACTCCTTTTTCTCAATTTAGACTGATTTTATATAGTGCCTTACAGTTTAAACGTGTGTGTAATGGATGATCTGGACACTGCATTTTTAATATGATTTTATTTATGTTGATTTAGTGTGTATATTTTATTGATTGATTGATTGATTATTAAAGTTGAGTTGAGTATTGTTGTTAATGTGGGGCTTTTTATTTTGGATTTATTAATACTGATTTAATTTGTTTCATATGTTTATATTTATTACTGTTTTGATCAAGGGTGTAGTTTTGCTTGTGGATGGTAAGGACATGTCCCTACCAATATTTTGAGTGGACAGAAATGTCTCTACCAATATTTGAGCAAACCTGTGTGCATTACCTTTGGAGTGAAGTTGTATTAGAGCATTACAATGTGCTTGACCTACTGAAAGGAAGGGGGTGATCTCAAACTCACATTGTCATAAAGCTCACAATGTCATATTTGCTCCCAGGCATGGAGGAGGCAATAGCTGTCAGTGTGCTGACAATAACTGTAGTAACTGTAACTGACTTCAGTAAAGTTGGAAAAATTTTCACAGATTCAAAGTTTCTGGATCAATAGTGAAACATTGATAAAATACAAACAACACCTCTTTTGATTTATAGTAATGTAGAAAACAAGCTACAAGCTCATTTTGATAAAAAATTAGCTCTCCTCTGCTCCAGACACATAACACTGGTCTCAGTGTGCAGCCAGCTGTGAAGTGAGTGTGTAGGGCCATCCACAAAGTGCAACACTTCAAAGATACACACCTACTACAGAAATATTCAATAACCTTATTCTTACCCAGTGTAGTGTTACCAAAATCACTTCACACATTAATTACTGTCTGCTGATTGCATCTTCAGTGCTTCAGGTGAGGCTCTAATTAGGGGGCAGCACGGGGCTTAAGAGTTAGGTATTAAGGGGGTGTCTTGTCAATGTTGATACCATGTTGGTTTTGATGGCGTAAATTGTATGTCAGGGCACTTTTGAAAATGAGAGTTTGCTCTCACCTGGTCTTCCCAAAATAAATAAAGATCTATGATGACAATGAACAAATGAATACAGAAATATCACAAGGAACACTGTAGTATCATGACTGGTAAGAATGAAATACTGTATGTGTCTCAATCCCAGCTGATTAATTTAGTCATGAATTCATAGTTGAGTTGAACACCAGAATACACCTAATACAGATCACTATTAAAATATTTTCATATCTGGGTAGGACAGTCACGATGCACAAATCTCATCAGCTGTGTGTGTGTAACATCGAGCTGGACTCCCTTGACAGCAAAATACATGAAAGGAAAACATTTTATATGGCTGTCTTATGTATGCCACGGAGGTTTAAGCTGCAAAAAGGTGGACTGGAAAATGTTATTCCCTTGCATGTAAGTCAATATAAAACATAGTGTAACAGTGTCAAACTTTAACAAGACTTTCCTAGGATGAAACAAACTGAACTGAGAACAGGATAGCAACCGTATCACATTAAACAACTCTAAACAATTTAACAATGTGGAGACATACCAGACACAGTACCTCCATTACAGTTGGTGAACACTTTGAGTTCTGCTAGCCAGGACACAAGTCACATAGCCACCTGATTGCGTCTCCGTGTTACCTCTGTCTCGCATACACATACTGTTTGTGCCATAAATACAAATGTTCTTAAGAAAATGTGTATATACAATAATTTGGTGGAATTCAGTCACTCATGTTATGTTACATCACATTATGTGTTACAGTCACTATCTGTTACACTGGCACAGAAGCTTGTGTGAGGAGCAGATTATAAATGTTTGCTAACACATTAGCCAGCTCAGATGAACAGATTCTGGGTGCCTGCTCTGGGATATTGCCCAGACCAGCTGCCTCTGTGAGTTTATGCTCCTTGGAGTGTTACAAACATCAGCCAATGTTACAATAAGTGATGCGTTCTGTGCATCTTCTGCAGCTCTAAAACCTCTCTGTTGATCTGTACTGAGGGCCACAAAACAAGCATAAAACTCACTCGGGTCATCTGGCAGGGTGGCTGGGGAACTTGTGTTTCCACAACCACTTTTAGTGGCGGAATAATAATAACAATTATTATTATTATTATTAAAACCTGAGTGAAAACAATAGGCCTCCAACACCATTGGTGCTTGGACTCCTAATAATTCCTTTATATGCTAAGTAATTAATTCCATCTACTGTATCCTCACAAAGATGTTGATGCCATTATCTTTTTTCCCCTCTCAGGAAGAGATCCAACAGCTGAAGCAGAAGCTGGAGAAGCTGGAGAAAGAGAGGAATGAGTTGAGACTCAATAATGACCATCTTGAGAGCCGGGTAAACAGACATATGTACAGAAGAGGATTTGAGAATATTTTTGTAGTGGATATTAATACACTTTATTAACATGGATATAATTTTTTTATATTTCATACCTTGATAGATTAGGGCACCAAGTCCGTCACAGGGACTAATTGAAATGTAGTCTAGTTACCATGATTTATCAGTATGAATCTACCAGTTCACTGACCTATTTACTGGAGATAGAGACACATATAATGACATAATGAAGACAGTTATAAGCTAAATAAATGTATTTACAATATGTACACAAGGAAAATGATGAGGATGAAAGATGTCATGGTAATGGTACATTGCAACAGAGATGACTGGGTTTAATGGATGACTGAATGGTCTGTTTAGTGATGGTGGAAGATGAGTTATTTATCTAAAATCACTCTAGACTGAAATCTAATCCTAGTGGTTTAAACAATAAATTTGGAAGACCATGATTTTAAGAGAGACATCAGCTGTTAGCCATAAGGTCACTTAGCTGTTAGCAGGAGTTAGCCATTAGCTCTGGAGATTCCACGTGGTCGATTGGTGAAGCCATCTTTGTTCCAAAGCCTATGGGCCACGGTAGAAGTCTGTGGGGGTCTGAAGTTCCAGAACGCCATTTAGAGCCGTGTTTCTCAGAAGGTTTTCATTGTTTGGGGGTGTATGTGCATGTATGTTGCATCAGATCACAGAGCTGTCATCAGAGCTGGCTGATGAGTGGAACACTGGGGAGTCAACCTCTCAACTACTGGAGACTGAAACCTCTGAGAGATTTCGTCTGGAGAGGGACATGAAGCACTTGCAGGTAAAGTCATAAACACACATGTTTTTGGTGCACAGTGCAGCTTCAGTTTAGTTTTCCTTGTACTCAAAACCACAGTACTTGGCTATTATGACCAAAACCTGCCTCCTCCCCTCTGGACCCCCTTCCAGCTAGGATTACTAAGGAGGTTATTGACACCGTTGGACCTTTTTAGGTCACTCTTATAAATTGCTGCTTAAGGAGGGGGGTGATCCCTGCTGCCCTTAAACATGCGGTAGTGAGACCACTCTTCAAAAAACCTAATCTCGACCCTTCCGTAGTTTACAATTTTCGTCCTATTTCTTTGTTGCCTTTTGCATCCAAGGTCATGGAAAAAATTGTCCTCACTCAGCTGCAGTCTCACCTAGACCGCCTAGGTGTGGCTGACAAATTCCAATCGGGCTTCAAATCCCACTACAGCACTGAGTCCGCATTATTAAAGGTCCACAACGATATTACCATGACCCTCAATGCAAAACGGTCCGTTATGTTGGTCCTCCTAGATTTATCTGCAGCTTTTGATACTGTCAGCCACGCACTGCTAGTGTCTAAACTCGAACATCTTGTCTGAGAGGGTCAGTCTTAAATTGGTTCATTTCTTTTTTATATGTTTGTATCGGAAGGTCCTAGTTGTTCTTTGTGTTAGTTTTATGTGTTTTTTAAATGTATACAACCAAAAATAACTTAAAAATAAAGTAATTAAAAAAAAAACATGTCCCAAAACTTGTCCATGAATGCCATCTATAGCATCTCCAGTTGTGCACAGAGCACAGCCCCTCTACATGTGTATCTTTTTTATCTGTGCTGTCCATAGACTGTGTCCTAAGCACCTATTTACTACTGTATACACATAGTGTATACACAAAACCATGGGACAGAAGAGACAAGATGGCGCCGGCTGCTGTATTTGGCCTGCTGCCTGCTTCTCCTGACTATTTGCTAATTTGGCATTCCTAAGGTTCCCTACGTTTCTCCTATCCTGGTATATGATCGCTCGTCCCTCATAGAAATAGGTAACTCGATGTTTAGCTGTCAAAACATCTACTGGAGCTATCAATCCGAGTGACCTCCACCACTATTAGCGTCCATATCTTTGTTTCTCCGACGTTAAACGGGCCCCCTCCCGGGCAGACCCCGTCAAAGGCGACGCAGCAAAAGAGCTGGTTTTCATGTCAGGCTGAAATCCATCGTAAAGAGATCGATGCTGACGGACCACCTCCGGGAGCATGGCTTCTTCGATCCAGGCTGGACTGTGGTCCAAAGCTATTCCTTTCTTTGACCGGTTGGCCCAGATGCTGAATTCCCTCGCCCCCATTGCCGACTGGTGAGGCGACTGGATCATGTTGTTTTCAGGCCAACCTTCATCCAGTGACTCAGGCCGATCCTACATCGGATAAGTTAAGCCCACTTTTCTTTGTTCTATTCAATGCAAGATCGCTTAATAATAAGACTTATTCTCAACGATTTTATCTCTACCCATGAACTGGATATGTTTCTTCTTACAGGTGATGTAAGTGAGTTATTCCTTTGTGTTGCCATGCTGGGAAATAGATTATGCAGTTGAAAATCAAGGTTGTACCAAATTGGAGTGTATCTACATGGTGCAAGTGATGATTTAGTGATTTTGTTTGCTTTCCACCAAGGGAGGTCTGCAACCGAGTTATTTAAGTTATTTTTACAGGAATTTTGCTCTAATTCTATCCATGTGCTGTTGTAACAATCCTTCTGAATCCATTTGACTAGATACTGTAGCTGATTTGCCAAGTAGTAATACTGGAAATTTGGTGCTTCTAGACCACCTAGTGATTTCTTCTTTTGGAGTGTAGATAAAGAAATTTTGGGTTTCTTGTTTTTCCAATAAAATTGGAAAGTTAAAAAATCAAGTGATTTAAACCATTTATCTGTGGGTGTTGTGGGAAGCATTGTAAACAGATAGTTGATTTGAGGTAGAGTTTTCATTTTGACAGTAGCTATTCGACCGATGAGTGAGAGAGGAAGATTGGACCAACGTTTAAAATCATCTTCTATCTTTTTTAGCAGGGAGGTGTAGTTGAGATTAAAAAGTTCTGACACCCTGGGAGAGATATTAATACCAGGATATTTAATGTTGCCTGTGCAGAATTGGGGGGAGGAGTCTTGGGCTGCAGAATCCCAGGCATCCTCAGAGTGGTAGTATGGTGGATTTATTCCAGTTTATTGTGTAGTTT
>NW_018128094.1:2023775-2024850 GCF_001952655.1 Monopterus albus
AAGGACTAATTTTATGTTCTGAGTAAGTATGTACCTGCAGTGGTCTCATTCATCAGTCGTAGACAGTTTAGGCCTGCGATCTGAGCTGCATCAATGACAGACCTCCTCTCTGCATCAGTGAAATAGCTCGGGACCTGTGAGGGAAAACAAATGCTGCATTAATATAAAGTGAGTTTTAATGAGTGAAGATAACTTGTGTCCACAGTCTCAGAATGTTTCTTTTGACCGGAGTCAATAATAAAATAATGGTTTTTCTACCAAATATGTCCTAATACAAAGGTTTTATTACTTCTGCCATATGTAAATGATCACTCTGAACACTAAGGTGATTTCTGCATCACATGGTGTCTGGTTAACGTTACAGTGGTGCCAAAACAAAATCATCTCTGTGTCCAGTAGTTAAATTTAGCTACGGCCCACAGTAATAATAACAAGTTATTCATCTCCAGGGCTGATGTAAACTTCAGATTTAGGACCAGGGACACTAACAGCCTCTCAGTGTTAGAGCTGTAACATTATGCAACAGATGTTGTTGCTGAATTCATATAGTGAGCACAGCAAGAAGACAATTCCCACTCTTCACCAACAAGGTGGAAGATAGGAAATAAAGCTTTCAGACAAGACATCTGGTGACATGCACAGAGCTCAACATATCACATGAACAGGTGGTAACACATTTATATACCCTGGAGGCAATTTTCACCGGCCATGTTTTTTTTTTTTTTTACTCAAACTGCTTAAAAATGCAAGAGGGTGACATTACGATGTCACTCAAAATAACAGGAGGTAAATGCAATGCAACAGTCCACTTAAGTAGAAAGAATGGCAGTAAAGCGCGGTAAGTGAGTCACAGGCCTTTTGAAACCTTGACAGTGCAACACTACATCTTTAAATAAACTGTGTGGAGGGATCTGACAAGTAAAATAGCACCTCCTTAAACCTTAAAGGTAATTAGATTAGCTATGTTGCCAGAAAATAAGCCTAAAAGAAGTCCATGACCATAAAGCTAAATATGCAGGCAGATTTGCACAAGAAAATTAATGCACAGCCCTGAATAATCTATAGATTTTCAAAC
>NW_018128094.1:2024865-2036829 GCF_001952655.1 Monopterus albus
AATGATTTTTAAGTCTGAATTAATAAGTGATAAGGGACGGTAACTAGAAGGGTGGATTGGGTCTTTGTTTGGTTTTAATAAGAGTGTCATGATGGCTGTGTTCATGTGTGTTGGTATTGTGGAGGTGTCTTTAATTTCTGTGGTGACTCTGAGAAACAGTGGTGATAGCATTTGCCAAAAATGTTTATAAAATTCAGCTGGTAGTCCATCAGGTCCGGGTGCTTTGTTATTTGGCATTGAAATCAGTGCTTTATGGAATTTGTTGATAGTGAGAGGAGCATCTAATCTGTCAGCTTGTTCTCTGGGTAATGTTGGCAGTTCTAAACTATCTAAGAAAGTGTCTATTTCTGATGAATTTGGGTTGTAATTGGGGGAGTAAAGTTTACTGTAAAAGGTTTGGAATACATTATTAATATCTTGTGGATTATGAACAAATACACCTCTAGGATTGAGTATGGTTGGGATTGATGCTTTTTCCTTTTTGCATTGTAATTGATTAGCCAGATAAGTACCTGTTTTGTTGTTATACTGAAAGTGTTCATATTTGAGTTGTTGAATGAGAAACTGCGCTTTTTTATATATATTTTCAAGTTGCATTTTTAGTTCACCTAATTCATTTTGTGTTTGTTTGCTAGGGTTTTGAGAATGTAAATCTGTGAGTTGTTTTATCTTTTGTTCTAAGGTGCTTTCCAGTTCTAGTTGTTTTTTTCTTTTTGTACGATGAGTATGATATTATTTTCCCTCTAATTACTGCTTTGCCTGTTTCCCATAATAATGAGGGTGAGATTTCTGGAGAGTCATTCATCTCCAAAATGAATGCCCACTCTTTTTCAATAAATGTAATAAAATCTAAGTCCTGGAGTAATGATGTATTGAAGCACCATCTTCTAGAGGGTTTAGTATGGGGTAGGTGTGCCTGGCAAATTCCTATCAGGCTTCACATCCTGCCACAGCACTGAGTCAGCATTATTAAAGGTCCACAACAATATTACCATGGCCATCGATGCAAAATGGTCCGTTATGTTGGTCCTCATAGATTTATCTGCAGCTTTTGATACTGTCAGCCACGCACTGCTAGTGTCTAAACTCGAACATCTTGTCTGAGAGGGTCAGTCTTAAATTGGTTCATTTCTTTTTTATATGTTTGTATCGGAAGGTCCTAGTTGTTCTTTGTGTTAGTTTTATGTGTTTTTTAAATGTATACAACCAAAAATAACTTAAAAATAAAGTAATTAAAAAAAAAACATGTCCCAAAACTTGTCCATGAATGCCATCTATAGCATCTCCAGTTGTGCACAGAGCACAGTTGCTGATGATATTCATATCTACATGCCGTTATTACAATCTAACCCGAACTCACTTGCTTCATTAGATGATTGCATTCGAGATATTAAGAAATGGCTAGCCCAGAATTTTTTTACACCTGAACGAAAGTAAAGCTGAATATATGCTCATCAGTTCCGATCCGACTGCAGTGGTACCCAGCTTAGGTGTTTCGGCCCCTCCACTCAAAGATTCCGTGAAGAATCTTGGAGTAATATTTGACAGCGGTTTTAATTTTGATAGCCAGGTCCGAGCAGTCAAGACCAGCTTTTTCCATTTAAGGCTGTTAGCAAAACTTAAGCCATTTGTATCACGTCCAAATCTAGAAAAAACTATTCATGTTTTTATTACGTCGCTCCTGGACTACTGCAATGCCCTCTATGCTGGTCTGTCTCAACCCCTGCTCCACAAGTTGCAACTGGTCCAAAATCCTGCAGCTCGACTGTTGTCCAATGTCCCCAAATATGCCCACATTACCACAGTTCTCCGCTCACTGGCTGCCAGTGCAGTGGAGTGTGCAGTTTAAGGTGGTGTTATTCGTTTTTAAAGCCATTCACGGACTCGCTCCGCCGTACCTCTCAGACTTGCTGCCCGTTTATGCTCCGCGCAGGGCTCTGTGATCCCCAGGGCACCTGGCCCTGGTGGTCCCACAGTCGCGATATAAGAAGTGGGGCGACTGGTCCTTTGCTGTCCACAGCTCCAGACTATGGAATTCTCTGCCGCAGGAGCTCCGGAGCAAAATCGATTTAGCGATTTTTAAATCCGTTTTAAAAACCCACCTTTTTAAACAGGCTTTTGCATCTGATGCTTAAATGTTCTTTACTATCCCATAGAGGCAATGATATGCTATTTATAATTTTGTATAGAATGTTTTAGGTGTTTTAATTTTCCTAGTTCTTATTGTACAGCACTTGGTGCTCAGATGACTTGTAAAGTGCTTTATAAATAAAGGTTACCATGCCCCAGTTATGGCCATAGACCACCAGTACCAGGCTACACACAGACTGTAACAGGCAGCAGGCTCCACCACCCCAGGTCAGACCAAGACCCAAGGTCGCACCTCTGTCAAATCAGTTCATTTTGTAAAGAGTAGTGGTTCAGTTTACTCATACATGCATTATGGCATGGCAACCCTGTCCCAAAATGGTAGCTGGGTTGCCACATCATTGTAATGAACAACAGTGACTCAGCGACATCTTCCAGGAACAAGTCCTAACTGTCATGACATTTGACCTGGTCCCAGTAACAGATGGCACAGGCCCTGTGCCTTGTGGAAATCACTGCCATCACATAAAACTGCAGTGATATTTGCACAGGTTGCATATAAAGTCTAGTATTTTGTTTAGCCAGTTTAATATTTTTTCAATTCATGTTCAACAAGTTAGTGAATCAACATCAAGCCTGTCCAGTTACTGGCCACATGAAATTGGTTTCATTGCCTTGTCGCTGCATAACAGCTGATACACTGCCACAGCGAAATTGATGACGGCCATTATTTATTATATATACAGTGCCTTGCGAAAGTATTCGGCCCCCTTGAACTTTGCGACCTTTTGCCACATTTCAGGCTTCAAACATAAAGATATAAAACTGTAATTTTTTGTGAAGAATCAACAGCAAGTGGGACACAATCATGAAGTGGAACGAAATTTATTGGATATTTCAAACTTTTTTAACAAATAAAAAACTGAAAAATTGGGCGTGCAAAATTATTCAACCCCCTTAAGTTAATACGTTGTAGCGCCACCTTTTGCTGCGATTACAGCTGTAAATCGCTTGGGGTATGTCTCTATCAGTTTTGCACATCGAGAGACTGAAATTTTTGCCCATGCCTCCTTGCAAAACAGCTCGAGCTCAGTGAGGTTGGATGGAGAGCATTTGTGAACAGCAGTTTTCAGTTCTTTCCACAGATTCACGATTGGATTCAGGTCTGGACTTTGACATAGCCATTCTAACACCTGGATATGTTTAGTTTTGAACCATTCCATTGTAGATTTTGCTTTATGTTTTGGATCATTGGCTTGTTGGAAGACAAATCTCCATCCCAGTCTCAGGTCTTTTGCAGACTCCATCAGGTTTCCTTCCAGAATGGTCCTGTATTTGGCTCCATCCATCTTCCCATCAAGTTTAACCATCTTCCCTGTCCCTGCTGAAGAAAAGCAGGCCCAAACCATGATGCTGCCACCACCATGTTTGACAGTGGGGATGGTGTGTTCAGGGTGATGAGCTGTGTTGCTTTTACGCCAAACATAACGTTTTGCATTGTTGCCAAAAAGTTCAATTTTGGTTTCATCTGACCAGAGCACCTTCTTCCACATGTTTGGTGTGTCTCCCAGGTGGCTTGTGGCAAACTTTAAACGACACTTTTTATGGATATCTTTAAGAAATGGCTTTCTTCTTGCCACTCTTCCATAAAGGCCAGATTTGTGCAGTATACGACTGATTGTTGTCCTATGGACAGAGTCTCCCACCTCAGCTGTAGATCTCTGCAGTTCATCCAGAGTGATCATGGGCCTCTTGGCTGCATCTCTGATCAGTCTTCTCCTTGTATGAGCTGAAAGTTTAGAGGGACGGCCAGGTCTTGGTAGATTTGCAGTGGTCTGATACTCCTTCCATTTCAATATTATCGCTTGCACAGTGCTCCTTGGGATGTTTAAAGCTTGGGAAATCTTTTTGTATCCAAATCCGGCTTTAAACTTCTCCACAACAGTATCTCGGACCTGCCTGGTGTGTTCCTTGTTCTTCATGATGCTCTCTGCGCTTTAAACGGACCTCTGAGACTATCACAGTGCAGGTGCATTTATACGGAGACTTGATTACACACAGGTGGATTCTATTTATCATCATTAGTCATTTAGGTCAACATTGGATCATTCAGAGATCCTCACTGAACTTCTGGAGAGAGTTTGCTGCACTGAAAGTAAAGGGGCTGAATAATTTTGCACGCCCAATTATTCAGTTTTTTATTTGTTAAAAAAGTTTGAAATATCCAATAAATTTCATTCCACTTCATGATTGTGTCCCACTTGTTGTTGATTCTTCACAAAAA
The DNA here is from genome assembly GCF_001952655.1 of Monopterus albus. NCBI lineage: Eukaryota > Metazoa > Chordata > Actinopteri > Synbranchiformes > Synbranchidae > Monopterus > Monopterus albus. Next base: position 2,029,238 of record NW_018128094.1, read on the forward strand.
ATTACAGTTTTATATCTTTATGTTTGAAGCCTGAAATGTGGCAAAAGGTCGCAAAGTTCAAGGGGGCCGAATACTTTCGCAAGGCACTGTATTAGTGTGCTGAGATAACTAATGAGCAATAAGATAAATAAAAAATACACCAAACAACTACAACTACTATTTATAATAAGAAAATCAAAAATTTTAAGGGGAAAGAGGAAAACAATCACAGTAGTGGTGCAAACTAGTGCAAAAAATAATATTTTAAAAAATCATTGTAATGAGAATGAGAACTTGTTCAGAAATTTATAAATACCATCTTTGCACAATGGCTCATTGTGAGGTTTGAAAAATAATGAGAAGCTTTGACAATCATAAACCTGTCTTCTGTAGCTTTTTGTGAAAGTTTTAATTTTGACACCTAATTTTAGTCTGTCTTTTGATGAAAATGCATATTTTTTTAGTTTTAGTTAATAAAAACTAAATACATTTTAGTCTAGTTTTCTCCATTTTAAACTGTATTTTTAATATTTATTGTAGACTATATCTTCTACTCATTGTGTACAATTACCAGGGTTTAATGTTTCGTTCCCTGTGTAGTCTGAGGTTTGTTTACTTATTCACATAGTGTTGCTCTGCTCTGCTCTCACATTTGTACCAAAATCCTCTTCATTGGGTTCAGTTTGAGAGGTGATGCTAAATTGTTGGATAACATTGAAACAGTAAGATCTATGCAGCAAACATTTAGAGATGATTTACTGAATGGTTGATTGCCCATATTAATCTGGAACTGACTGACAGCAACACAAAAGATAATGAAAAGAAGGTTAATGTTACATCTACATCCACAGTGTTTCATGTTACATTATCCTACTGTTTCATATGGCATGCTGCTGCATTGTCCTAGTGTATCCCAGCAGTTCTTGTGTGTAATTCTCTCGATTGTAGATATGTAGAATATGATTTCTCTTACTTTTTCTCTTCTAGGAAGTGCTAATGTCAGAGACAGAATGTGATTGAATGTAAGATGGCAGTGAAAATCAAGCAGCTAATCCATCTCCTGAAAAACAAATATTTTGGCTGGGAAACTATATTACTGATCAGCACCTACAGTTTGTGATCCCACAAATGTAGCAGGTCGTGAAGTTACTTCATGTCCATTTGTCCTTGTTTTACATAATTGTTTACTTTTTCTTTGCTGACAAAAAAAAGTAAAGGTGAAAAAAGAAGATTTTTGCCTTGCTAATTTTTCTACAGCAAAAAAAACTTGTAGGATTTATTTGATAAAATCCTTGTAACAATTTGTTATAAGTGAATCTTACTGCTGTAATATCAAGTATAACTCATTTGCCAATATTAAGTAAAATGTACTTACCACTACACATAACATTCAAAAAGTTATCAATTAAAATTTAAGTCATAAATTAAAATTATTTCATAAAAATGTAGTTAATTAAAAAAAAATCAAATACAAAATATTAAGTAAATCATATTTACTGATATGAATTTAATGATTGGATTTAATAATATAGTTTTTGTTTTATTTTCCATTACCTAGTTGTATGAAGTTATATTATTCATGCTAACTATGTAAATGTTAGCAAATAAAACAAATAATTTTCTCTGTGCATTTAATATACGTTTATTACAAGTCACACAACTGAAATACAACAAAACATGTACAATCAAGGTCAAAACTATTGGCCATGTTAATATTAAATAATATTAATATACTGTGTATAGTACCACTTCTCCCAGTTGTTGCAATCACAGATTGTTTGGTATTCTCATGTTTATTTTTTTGTTTGCATTGGAACAACACAGAAAAGTAGAGAAAAAAGCCAACTCTGATACATCCCACACAGAAATCCAGAAATGGGCTGGACAGAGTTATTGACATCCTCAATTTAATATGTGGTAGCACACCCTTTGGACAAAATAACTGAAATCAATCACTTCCTGTAACCATCAGTGAGTTTCTTTCACCTCTCTACTGAAATTTTGGACCACTCTTTTTTTGCCAGCCTCACAGGTGCTCTATGGGATTTAGATCTGGACTCATTGCTGACCACTTCAGAACATAATTGTAGGGCTGTGTTCTTTTCTTTGAAGGCCTCATTTCATTTTCTGAACACAGTAGGATGTGCTCGACCAAAAAACTCTATTTCAGTCTCATCTGTCAACAGGACATTCTCCCAGATGGGCTGTGGTTTTGGCAAACTCCAGTCTGGCTTTTTTATTTTTCTGTCAGCAGTGGATCCCCCTGGGTCTCCTAATAGTGTCCCTTGTCAATCAGATGGTGACAGATAGTGCGAGCTGACACTGTTGCACCATGCCTGCAGATCAGCTTGAATCTGGAAGTTGATCAAAGAGGTTAACTACAGCGCCATGGGCTGTAAACATCTTGACAATGTTGCACACATTGGACACAGGAACAGCAGGATCTCTGGAGACTGGTAGCCTTTAGATTGTCAATGCTTTTTCATGACTGTGGAAATCCTCAGACAAGGGTTGAGTCAACTTTTCTCCATTTCAACTGGTTGCAAGTGTGATTTCTAATTGCCAGCACCTGTTGATTGCTACATGTGAGTTTCATTACAAACTAAAGGTGCATCACAGACTTGAAATACAACTATTTATGATTATTTTGAAAAAGTGTCAGTAATTCTGTTCAGTCCATTTTTGGGGTTCTATGTGGAATGGATCAGATTTCTATCATTTTATTTTCTCTGCTGAACATGAGAATATCTAAGAATTTGTGATTGCAACAGTTTTCTGGGAGAAGAGGTGTGTTATCTGACAGACATGTAAGGGGGCAATATTTATGACCATGACTGCATATTTGGGGTATGGGGGTGCATTCTAATTAATTCAGACCAATTACATGTCAATTCGAACCTTATTTGAACATGGTTTTTGGAACAGATGACAGTCCTACCAGTTACTTTACAAAGTGAGTTTGCGAGAAGGAGAATCATGAGGGCAGGGAAACAGTGCAGACATCTGACAGGCAGGTTAAAAGTAATATGTAACTGATGAGATGCAGTAAATCAGATCCTAGTATGTTTCTATGGTGTGTAATGCATTTTTATTTGGGTTCCAGCACCTGAAAATCTGAACAATTTCTGGGCTAATCTTTGGTCACAGTGTTAACATTGTCACTGAAACTGCTTATCTCATCCACCAGGCCAGGTTTGACAGCATGAGGATACAAGTGGAATCCATGGAGATGGAGGTGATGGAGGCTCGACTCATTAGGGCTTCTGAACTCAATGGAGAGACAGATGATGACAACACAGGTCGGACACATTCCTCCACACATACACAATGTGCTTAAAATAAACACTCTAGCACATAGTGGTCAGAGTATGTTTTTTTGCAGCACCCCAGCCCCCACCCTGGTTCTCTGTGACTGTAAGCATGTTGCTGTGACAGGAGGAGAGTGGAGGCTTAAGTATGAACGAGCCATCAAGGAGATTGAGTTCACCAAGAAGAGACTACAGCAGGAGTTTGATGACAAGCTGGAGGTGGAGCAGCAGAACAGACGGCAGCTAGAGAGGAGGGTGAGTGGGCACTGGACAGAGTTGTTTGAGAGTTTGATAAGGATCTTCTATTATAAATCTATTACTTTGTCATTGTGTTCCATCATTCCAATAATGACTACTCTGCAGCTGGACTCTCTTTGTATTGTAGAATGAATTGATTTTAAATTTTCAAGTAAAATTGAATGAAATAAAAATTTCAATGCATTTTTCATATATGAAAAGACTGCACTCTAGACATAGATTGCAAACCTCTGCGAAGGCAATCAATTTCCCCATAATGCCATTACACTTAAAGACAATACTTCCATGATACTTTGACCCTCATAATAGAAATGGTCCACCATAAAAACCTGTCCCTGGCAGCTTGAAAGACATTGATATCATTATTATTATGAGTTTTCAAGTTATTTAAAAAAAAACTAGATGTGCAATTAATTAATGCCATAACAGCTAAATAGATGCCCCATGCAGACTGAAATAACAGTGCATACTTCATAGACACAACTCACGCCATGCTATACAGCAGATTGTTAAACCACAAAGAGGTGGTAACATTTATTTAAAAAAAAAACTATTTAGATGAGAATGTTAATTGATATTTGACATGAGAGCACTATATCCAGAAGTTCTTAATGAAGAATTATCCTTATTGTTTTTTGTAATTGCTTGTTGTTGTGCTTTTGATGACTGGTATTGTGGTTTTTCTTTTTTACTTTTTTTTTTTAGATTTATTATATCTGTGTATGTATCTACATTTATGTGTGGGTGTATAGCTTTTGTGCTAACATTTTATCAGTGTTGATTTCTGCTCTTCATACAGGTTTGTTTGATCAGGCCTTAGTGTCTGAATTCTTATCAAACACTTTGTGGTCTTGACCTACCTTTGTCCTGATTGGTATGTAGAATTACTGGGTCTGTTAGCTGTGCTGCACATGGTCTTTTGACACAAATATTCACATTTTTATTCACATCTTTTCATGTTATCACTTTTGACCATGTAATAAATGTACTTTCTTTCTCATTCGTGAACCATACTGTTTTTGGCCATATACATCTGACACATCTCTTGAAAGGCCTGGAATGAAGAGCGAGAACCCTTCATCAAGTTTTGATCTGTGATTACACACAACCCATTCTGCATGCTGACTTGGTCAGCTGGATGATGTAAATCAAATGATTCATGAAAAATCATATTTGTAATGGAGTATATGTTATAGTTTTTGTGACACATTTTTGTGTATTTCCCATCAATATGCATGTTGAAAAGTTTTCTAGTTCTGATTGGTTGTACATGTGTTTGTGCAGATCAGTGAACTGCAAGCTGACAATGATGAGTCCCAGCGAAACATCCAGCAGCTGAAGAAAAAAACCCAACGACTGACAGCAGAACTGCAGGACACCAAACTTCACCTGGAGAGCCAACAGAGCCGCAACCATGACTTGGAGAAGAAGCAGAGGAAGTCAGTACACATACAATTAGGGCTGTGCAATTACTCAAATTTTATTTTCAATTATGATTTTGGCTTCCAAAAACTATGAAAACAAAATAATTGAGCTAAAATGATTATTGTGCCGCATTCTGTTTCCCAGTGATGCTCTTGTTTTGTCTTGTGTTATAAATCCAGTGCCCCTTTCAGTGCTCTACAGTGTGAACATTTTTACACACAGCGGTTGAAGTGAAATGTTACTGAAGTTAACAAAGCCTAAGCTTGCTACTGTATGTGCAATAAAAGCCCCATAAGTAAAAGGTCCATAATAGTGATTGTCAAATCAAGTCAAGTATTTATTGTCATATGCAGAGTGAGGAAATGTGTTTCCCTGTAGAATGAAATTCTTACTTTGCTGTCCGCAGGAATTCCACACAATATAAATGAAATATAAAGTAGATACGTAGGTGACAAAATCAAATCACAAAATCTAAGGCACTTTAAAACAGCCAATGAAAGAAGCATAATGAAAAATACAAGAACACAATGTAGTGAAGAGAGAATATATGCTACATGGGAGCTGTGTGTGCAAATAGTCAGCAGTTAGTATACTTAAAGCTGTTCACCCTCTCCACTTTGGGCTGCTCATGTTGAAAAATACAACAAGAACACAATGTAGTGAAGAGAGAATATATGCTACATGGGAGCTGTGTGTGCAAATAGTCAGCAGTGAGTGTGCAATTATGCATGTGCAAACTGAGTGTATAAACAGTACAGGTGGAATTACATGAGGTAGTTCCTGAGTCAGCAGTTTAGAAGTCTGATGGCAGAGGGAAAAAAAGAGTTTTTCAGTCTAGTGGTCCTGTATTTCACACCCCTGTACCTCCAGCTTGTGGGTTGAGGTGTGAACAGTCCATGTTGGGGGTGGGTGGGGTCTTTGAGGATGAAGGAAGCTCTCCTGGGCACTCTGCGGTGGTAGATGCTCTGCAGAGAGAGCAGCAGAGTCCTGGTGATCTTCTCCGCAGTCTTTACCACCCTCTGCAGGCGCTTGTGGCCCATGGCAGTAGTGCTGCTATACTAAACTGTGATGCAGCTGGTCAGGATACTCTTGACAATACAGCTGTAGAAGTTGCTGAGGACCCTAGGTGACATGCCAAACCTCTTCAGCCTCCCCAGGAAGTAGTCGCCGTTGGGCCTGCTTGACCGGCTGTGTGGTGTTAAGTGTCCAAGTGAGGTCCTCACTGGACACCCAGGTACTTAAATCTGCTCACCCTCTCCACTTCGAGCCCCCGGATGAACAGTGGCCGATGAGCTCCCCTCCTTCCTCATGTCCACTATCATCTCCTTCATCTTTTCCGTGGTGACGGTGAGATTACTGTCCTTGCAACATGACAACAGACTGGCCACCTCCCTCCTGTAGGCTGCTTCATCCCTGCCAGTGATGCAATCTATCACCGCAGTGTCATGCGCAAACTTTAGGATGATGTTGTCTTTGTGGGAGCCGACACAGTCATGGGTGAACACGATAGCTCAGCTGCTACCCCAGCTGAGCTATATCTGCCCGACTTCTGGCCACTATGGACTCAGTGGATTCAGACTCTGGACAACTGTTGTTTCAGACCATCTTGACCCATCACAGAACACTACTCTGCCGGATTGATCAATCTCAGAGGATGTGGGCTGAGACAGCCCAGGATCTGTCTAATCAAATCTCTCTGCTTTCTAGCCAGGTAACAGCATTTGCCGCCCTGGTTGAGACTTTGTTAGCAGCCCACCAGGCCAGTTCGGCTAGTTCCTCTGTCACCCAGTCTCCCCTCTATCACAGTGAGCGTGTATTCCTGACCCTGAGAGATTCTATGATCTGCAAATTAGCTAAGTGCAGAGGGTTTGTGTTACAATGTACTATGGTTTTTGAACAGAGATGCCAGTTCTTTTGAACCTGACCAATCAAAGGTTTTCTATATAATGAATTTGTTATGAGGTAGGGCCTCAGCCTGGGCAGAGGCTAGGTTTGTGCAACAGGTGCTCAGTAACCTGACCCTGGAGAGCTTCTTGACCGAACTTTATAAGGTGTTGGATCATCCCGACCATGCAGGCAACATGGCCAAATGCCTGTTTGCATTGCAACAGGGGAATAGGAGCATTGCAGAATAATCAGTTGAGTTCCACATTCTGGCTGCCAACTCTGGTTGGAATAATGAGGCTCTATCCACTGTATTCATGAACAGGATATCTGAAACCTTAAAGGATGAGTTGGCAAACCAGGATTAACCAGCTGAGTGAGACTCTGATTTCCTTGGCCATTCGCCTTGACAGCCATTCTTGTGGGTGTTGCTGGGAATGGAGTACTCATTCTGGTCCAGTGTCCAATTAGTCCTCTTTCCCAAGGCAAGGGCACCAGAGGGCACCTGTCATATCCTATCCTAGGTCTCCCCAGCTGGTACCCATCTTTGGGTAGGAAGCTATGCAACTTGGTTGAGCTCCTCTTTCTGACAGTTATACTGCAGTCAGAAGGGTCACCAGGTAGCGATCTATTCGGTTTGGCCAAAAGCGGGGACTCACCAATGAATGTGGGGGTCTTGGTGGGTCACTCTAAAGCCTCCTCTAACAGCTCTACGAACCTTCGTATTCACGCTAACCT
>NW_018128094.1:2036884-2037085 GCF_001952655.1 Monopterus albus
GATAGATGAGGAATTGGTAACGCAGTCTGACATTTCTGTGGAACCATTATAGTGTGTGCTAACAGTCAACTCTTTAGATGGCAGATTTCTCATCAGAGTTACCCATCGTACCTGCCCAGTAACCCTCATCCTCTCTGGTAACCATCATGAAACAATTCAACCAATTGGTGCTGGCTTATACTTGGCTCAAGTGCCATAATC
>NW_018128094.1:2037133-2040829 GCF_001952655.1 Monopterus albus
TCTTAGGTCAGCTCGCCCAGTGTTGGAAGACCCATGGGCTCCTCACAACCGGAACCCATTGAAACCTCTAATGTACCTGAGACTTATCACAACCTCCAGGAGGTCTTCAGCAAGGATTTACCTCTCTCCCTTCCCCCACATAAGCCTTATGATTGTGTGATCACCTGTGGCTCCCTTGCCCCCTAGCAGATTGTACCAAGTGTCCAGACCAGAGATGGAGGTGATGGAGAAGTACATTGAGTACTCTTTACGAGCCGGATCGCTCCCTGCAAGCTTGCATTGACTACAGAGGACTAAATGAGATAACCTTTAAAAATAAATATCCTCTGCCCTTATTGAACTCCGCTTTTGAGTCTTTTCAGGAAGCCACCATCTTTTCCAAAGTGGACCTGCGGAATTCATACCATCTGGTTTGTAACAGGGAGGACAATGAGTGGATAACCACCTTCAAAACACCTTTAGGACTTCTTGAATACCTGATCATGCCCTTTGGGCTGACCAATACCCCTGCGGTTTTTCAGGCTCTGATAAAAGATGGGCTGCGAGATTTCATCAACTGTTTCATATTCGTTTATCTTGATAATATTCTTATATTCTCTCAGTCCTTGGAGGAACACATCAACCATGTCCGTCAAGTGCTTCAGAGACTCCTGGAGAACCGAGTCTTTGTTATGACTGAGAAATGTCAGTTCCAAACTAGCTCTGTCAGGTTTCTGGGTTTCATCATTGACAGTGGCAGTATCTCCACGGACCAAGAGAAGGTGAAGGCAGTGACCAGCTCCTGCCGTTTCTACCTGACTTCTTTACTGTTTACGCTGACACACTCTGAGTGTCCTCTATGTTTCCCAGTTTTTTTCCTATTTTTTTCTGCTCTGAGTATTTAGTTGTTTTTGCGTTCTCATCGCCACTTCATGTGCTGTGCCACGCTCCTTTCTCCTTCACTGTAGTAACCTACTTACCTGCTACGTGGCGGAGCGAGTGTACTGTGCTTACCGGACAGTGACTATTACTCTGTTTACCTGATGGCTGCTGCTACTCTGCTTACCTGACTGCCCACTACTGACCTGACTACTTGACACCTGTTACTCTTCATACCTGACAGTGACTGCTACTCTGCTTACCTGTCTGCCCTCCTGTCACCTCACCTGCTGCCGGCTCACGTGCCCGTCGTCTGGTTCCTGCATCCCTCTTGTCATCTCGCCTGCTGCTGGCTCACCCACCCATCCTCTGGTTCCTGTGTCCCTCCTGTTGGCTCACCTTCTGCCGTATCACCTGTCCGTCCTCCTGGTTCCTCGCCTTACCGGTCCTCTGTTGCCCACTGCACCTCCTGCCAGCCCTGAGCCTGCTAGACTTCTTGCCTCTTAGCATACCAGTTCATTGTTCAATAAACTGCTTTCTATAGTTCCTGCTCCCTTAGTGTCTGTGTCTGCATCTGGGGTCCACGCCACACACACACACCTTAACAAACGGCCCTGAAAGAATTAGTTACTAATGCTCTTCTTGTTTGGCCAGAAAATACACTGTACTATAATGCCAACGGGAAAATAGTGCCCAAGTTGTAAGTAACGTTAATAGCACAGAATCACCCTAAAGCACAGCCTATCGCAGCATTTAGTTTGCGGGTTAAAGCTAATCTGTTAATGTTAGCCACTGTAAGTATTGCTACTATAACAGTAATGCCTAACTATTTTTGTTTGTACAATGCTAATATTAGCAAGACTGGTGTGTATGCCCAGGACAACTGACCATGTCTTTCATATAACTAAACAATTAATGATATGTATTTGATAGTGGTAGCATAACATTATGATCACAGACAGCAAAGCAACAGACAGCTGCTCTCTTCTCTGACTGAGAACTGTGCTGTTTCTGTCCAAAATGCACTTCAGCAATTGCATTGCTGCACTATAGTATAGTTGTGAAGGTTATGTTTAGGGCTATTTACTTATACAATTGTGTGTTATGTAAATAATATGTCTGTCTTTTAAGCCGAGAGCTACCAGAAAAAATTTCGTGCTATGCATAATGACAGTAAAGATTCTTGACTTGACTTGACTTGATTGTGACATTGTGTCAATGCATGTCCCCACAAAGCTAGCTATACAAACATCTTACTACTAGCAAGCAACATGCTCTGTACCATTGCTCTGTATGTATTGCTGAAGATGCAATGTAGTTAAACAGGTCATACTGTATGCAAGATCGTCTTTGCTCAGCACATTTGAAGTGATTTAATTTTTTCATGATATTTCACCCTATGAATTTTGGTTTTCAAATATCAACAGTTTAGCAGTAGTTGTGCTTTATTAGTTGTGTGGTGTGATAGTGTTATTCAGTGGATTATGTGAACATGCATGTATGTGTGTTTGCATTCAGGTTTGACAGTGAGCTGAGTGCAGCCCACGAGGAGGTGCAGCGAGAGAAAAACCTGAGGGACAAACTGGCCCATGAGAAAGACATGCTGACTGGAGAGGCCTTCAGCTTGCGTCATCAGCTTGAGGTTTGTGTTTGTGTGGCTGAGTTTGTCACCAAACTCTGATCTGCAATATATATACACACACACACACACACACACACACACACACACACACATCTTTATGCCTTTGTGGCCCACGTTCTGTGACTTCTTTGTGAGGGCCACCACTTCTACTATAGGTGCAAAACACAAAACCAATCATGAGGTGGCAATAGAGAATCAAAATGTCACTACAGAAATCAGAAAACTCGAAATAAAAAAAAATCTGTTTCTTCTACACGTGTGAGGACCGGAGCCTGTTGCCGAGCAGATTTGGTGAACTGGACCTTCTGTCACAAAGCACCAAAACAATGCATGTTACATCACCAAATTTTATCTGATCTTTCATAACTGTCCCATCTTACTTTCCTGGTTAAGATGGAAGCCTATGGTTTTTAATTTTGCCAATGTAAAGTGTATTTAAATTTGATTGTATTTACATCTATTAAAAATGTATTATAAAAATGGTATATGCATGCATCTCTACATTTAAAACTGGGTAGTTTTGCAGACATCTAAACTTTAGGTTTTTTTAATCTTACATGTCACTTGCTAAGTTTGCTTAACACCAGTAACACTGAAAGCAATGTTTGTCAAAGTCCTCTAATCTTGATTTACCTATTTTAATTCACCCACTCCATTGATAGAAGCTTGATAAACAATTTAGCACACAAAATTAGTCACAACTGGCTTTATTTGCACAACATAAATTAAAAATGATCTACAACAATTTCCTTTTTTGAGACACAATGAAGTTGCAGACATTATTCTTTAAATCTTTACAGTTGCGACTGCCCAGTGCTGGTTCTGCTTCAAGTGCGTTGAGGCAGACCTCTTTACCAGGAACTCTTTGCATAGTGATGCACTGCCCCAGTTGTTGCCATACCGCTGCTTTTTCTGCGGAACTCCACAGCCTGCGCTGGCATTTGTTTTTGCTGAGTAACTGTAGGTCCACAGCAGAAATAGAAATGACAAATGTGATAGACATTCTCAATATTGATAAATCAAAAATTTATCTGGTGAGCTCATTTGTAATGTGTTGTTAATCCACATCTACTGTAATTAACACTACTTAAGTCTGAAAACTGAGCAGTACCTGTTTTCTCTGTCCTTTTGAGCTTGTGTGATGGTCCTGTAGCTGAGGCCTGTTGAGTCAGCATGTCTGATTCTTCTGCAGCAGA
>NW_018128094.1:2044264-2046649 GCF_001952655.1 Monopterus albus
GTTGGGTGGACTGTATTTTGATAGTCCTGTGGTGTCTGCCAAAGCACAGCAGATCAAAAAGTTGGTATCCATGATGTAAAGAGCCCTTTGAAGTGTTTCTGGCTCTGCAGACACAATGGGAAATGGAGATGTCTCCCCAGTCGTTTTGAGCAATAGTAGTACTGCACATCTGTTGATACACAAATATGGTTTTATGGTGGAACTGACAACACTATTTTGCTTCATAAAGCACTTCAGCAGTTGGGCTTTAAAGGGAGACTAGGAGGATCAGCTTTGGAAAAACACTGCAACAAATGTCTGCATTATCATTGAAACCACATTCTTTTTCACTGTTATCTGCTGCTTATCCAGATCAGAAGAAGACAACATTCACTGGAATGGCTCGGCCAGTAATAACCTATTCAGTGTAGTGGAAATGACTACAATTTATGAAATTTTATGATTTTTGTTTGGTTTTTTGTTCATTTAGAGGAGTATTTTTGTAATTTAAAGTTTATTGAAGTGTTTGAATATTTGAAAAACAAAAAAACTAATCCCAAACATGGACCCATCTCCTACCCCGCCTTCCCTCTCCACACTGTGCTTGGGTGTCATGACAAAAAAAAGAGCACAGTGAAATGAGTCCACAGTCCTACACTGATATGTCTTTCAATAAACTTAAGGGATTTTTCTGTTACGGCAAGCCGCACACCAACAGAGCGACTGGACTCAGGAATAGGCAGGACTCAAACCCAGGTCAGAGAAAGATATTTATTTGACAGAGTATGGAAAGAAAAGGAGGTGGCGAGGATCAGACGCGGAGCTGCCGGTGTGGGTCTCGGGTGGTTGGGGGCCGCTGAAATGACTGGACCACTGGAGGAGCCGCCCGGGGTCGGAGGAGAGGTTTGGCACTGCGTATAGAGCAAAGAAGGAGATTAGGAGAGGGGACAACAGGTAGACGTTGGTGTGATGATGTAGAGCACAACACAGGTGACCTGCATATAGGGGAATGCTGGCTCCGGGCAGGAGAGCATGCTTGGATCCCAGTGCCGAGGTATGCAGACAGGAGCAAGCGCTCACGCTTCGCTGGCCCAGGCACTTGACACGGACCCCAAACAACGATCGTCGATCGGCAGCAAGGCCCACAGAGATATAGGTGGCACCAGGCAACAGTTCAAAAATAAAACATAAAGTACTCCTCCGTAATCAGTTTAGAAAAAAACATAAGATACTCCTCAGTAGTCAGTTCAAAATAACAGAAGATACTCCTCGGTAACTATTTCAGAAAAAAACAGAAGATCTCCTCAGTAATTAGTTCACATATAACATAAGATACTCCTCAGTAATCAGTTCAGAAAAAACGTAAACATGACAGAGAAACTCACTCAGGTCGACACAGTGGATAAAATCAATATACCAGGGTAGGTCGCTATTAGTGGACATCAGGACGTGAAACACGCAAAGTCGCCGGCAGAAAACTGAGAGATCATTTGGCAACGAGGACACACCAGCGCTGTGCTTAAGTATGGTTCTGCTAATTGAGCACAGGTGTGCCTTGCCGCCGGGAGCATGCTCCTACGTGAGCAGGGGTGGAGTCGCCGGTAGCCCCGGTATCAACTGCCGAGGTGCCGGGGATGGCCTGATCCGTGGACGTAACAACAACTCCTTTTCCAGAGTGCTTGCTATTCCTGTGTCCACTGTGTGCAACACTGTCAAGACGTTTACTGCCCACGGTACTGTAGCTAATCTCCCTCGACGTGGACACACAAAAAAATACATGACAGATTGCATCAAAGGATTGTTGAAATGGTAAATAAAGAACCTCGATCAACTTCCAATCAAATTTAGACTGACCTGCAGGCAGAGGGTACAACAGTGTCAGCTCAAGCTATCCGTTGCCATCTAAATGATGAGGTAAGAGACCCAGGGGGACCCCACTGGTAACAGAAAAACAAACAAAAAAAAAAAGGTTTGGAGTTTGCCAAAATGACCTGTGGAAGCCATAATCTTGACCTGTGGACAGATTTGATTTGATTTATTTTATTTATTCTTTCAAGCATATAAAACAGTTGATATAACAACACACATTTTTTACACACAATCCAATATCAATTTGCTTATACCTAATACATGCTTGAATGGAGTAGGACTTATCCAGTCCTACCCCATGACATCATCTTACCATCATTGGTTTGCAAGCAATAAATGATTCACTTCTGCACACACACACATTATACTAAAAAAGAATATAAAAGTCCTACCCCATGACATCATCTTACCATCATTGGTTTGCAAGCAATAAATGATTCACTTCTGCACACACACACATTATACTAAAAAAGAATATAACAGTGTTAACATTCTTAAATCACACAATTGATATACTAAAGAATGGTTACAAAATAT
>NW_018128094.1:2048694-2050629 GCF_001952655.1 Monopterus albus
TTCCACGCTCATCTGCCGTCGCAGATATCGATATATCTGCGTGACTCTTCAGACATGAGAGGGTCCAGCGACCACTTCATCTCTCTGTCCTGGCATCCTGGGCGAGCTGGTTCTAGGTCCTGGGACCTGGTTCCGAGGTCTGGTCACTAGTCGATCATACCTCAGGAACGCGATGTCTCCCCTCGCCCTGGCCTCCTTTAACTTCAGCATCAATTCCCTTCTTTTCATCCTCACATACTCGGTGTAATCTTCATTTATGTAAATGTTAGATCCTCTGAGCTTCTTTGCTTGTTGCAATATTTGTGTCTTATCTTTCTCTTTCATCAGCTTCACCAAAACCGCCCTCGGACCACGATCCGTGGGTTTTCCGATTCTGTGAGCCCGCTCCATCTCAATCTTTTGTTGAATTTGCAGATTATTTTTCAGAATTTCCTTCACTTTACCTTCTGCCTCCGACCAGCTTTCTCCAGTTGTCTCCATGATTCCCTCAAAGATCAGGTTTTTTCGCTTGGACTGTGCTTCCAGATGCTCCATTCTATCCGTTATTGTCATTAGACTCTCACACGTTCTGTACACCTCCTCCTTCGCTTCCTTGGCGTGTATTTTCTGTTCACCCATGGCAGTCTTTATCACATCCACCTCTTGCTGGGTAAACTGCAAGCTCGTTTTTATCTCCTGTATTTCTCTGGTCAATTCATCCAATCTCCTGTTGTTTGTCTCCATTATTAGTTGCACGAAGCCTTTGAAGCTTTCATGCTGTTGTTCCATCAGCGCGATGTACATCCGTTCCGTTATTTGCGCCGCTTTGTGCTGTATTTCTTCTTCCTCCATATCCTCAGTCGTTCCTGATTTATTAGTTCTTTTCCCTCTTTGGGGCATTTAGTAGTTGTAAAGTATGCTCAAAGACTTGAAGTAAAGAACAGGCAAGAGGAGCAATAAAGACGTCTGCTCGCTTGCAAACCCAGATGAGACTAACATAGAGCCTTTTGGTAGAGCTGCTGTTTTAAAATGAGGCCTTCAAAGAAAAGAACATGGCCCTAACACTCATACACGGTGGAGGTTACACTTCTGTCAATCTAGGTATGAAGGGATTGAATTGTGACAGTGGGCGACATCACAGTTTTTAGCACATTGGTTCTGGGGTTTTATGACATGTAGCTGTAGCTCTACCCTAGTTTTTGTTAAATGGTCTTATATTTGTATAGTACTTTTCTATGCATTGCAGCACACTCAAAGTGCTTTAGCACTATTTGGCCATTCACACTCCCAAGCACACATTCACGCACCAGTGACATCACTGGTAGTGTTTGGGGGTTCAGTGTCTTGCTCAATTGAATCTTCCGGTTAGGAGACGACCTGTTCTATCCCCTGAGCGACAGCTGCCCCCAGTTTATTATTTTATAACATGCATCTGCGCGCTGGTGGAGCTGGCGCGGGTGTACAGGAGGAGAGGTCCTGCACATGCTTCACCAGGACTCCAGGATCTGTGGTCCGTGGTGACGGTTCTCCACTGATCCCTGGGACGGCTCTGCTGCTGCTTGCAGGCGCACGGTGTCTCGGCGGACACAGCACCCGCAGGCCCTAATCCTTATCTTGGGGACCTCGACCATGCCATGCCTCCCTCCCCCTCTCTGTCACCCTCCTATACAAAGAACAATAAAACTCTGGACCATACCGTATGCTAATGCTAGGAATCTGTACACTTCCGCCACTCCCCCTCTGACCACAGACTGCCCTGTCTGTGATTTGAGTGAGAGCGATATCAGTTCCTGACTTTCTCTGAAATGCTTGTACTGTCTTGTTTTTGGGTATTCTCGATTTGTTTTTTTAAGACGCGCTGCACGGAGCGGCAGCGGGTTCCAGTAGCTCCGTCCTCTTTTGTGTTTTTTTTCTTTTTGTTAGAAATGAACCCAATTCTTTTGTTGGAAGCACGAG
>NW_018128094.1:2052755-2055709 GCF_001952655.1 Monopterus albus
GTGTGTAAGACACCCCCTGGTGAGGCAGAACTTGGGATATGCTATGTGGGTCTAGGTGTGGGTGTGAAACAGGTCTCTGTTAAAATGTAAATAGGCTGTCTGGTCACAAAGAGATGCAGACATCCTGCCTCAACAGAGGTTACAGTATTCAAAGTAAGCAGATTCTACGTGATTACAATTGTAAGATATATAAGCAAGGAAAATAAATATTAAAAAGTAACCAAAGCTCAGTAGTTCTGGACAATCATCATCAATACAGCTGTAATATGTATAAACAAGGAAAATAAAGTTATGAAAAGTAACTATAGGGAACTAAAGGTATGAGAAATAACTAAAGCTTATAAAGTAATTAGAGCCTCTAAGAATCAAATCTTACATTTCCATGCTTTCTGAATTTGTCTGTCAAGATCGGTGTGTGGTATCTGTTCTTATGGTGTCTTGTTGCTTGCTCTCTGTTGTTTTTGTCACTTACTGCTGCTGGAACACTGGAATTTCCCCACTGTGGGATCAATAAAGTTCTACCCTACCCTACCCTACCCCCCTTGCTATAAAAGCAGGCTTTCTCAAAGGAATGGGGCAGATGGACAGCCCCAACGTTAGCATCCTTGAATGAAGCTTTCCACATCCTTTTTCATGCGCGGCCAATAAGCTACTTTTCGTATTGCTCTGTATGTTTCTTTGATTCCTCTGTGGCCAGCATTTGGAGAGTCATGGGCGTTCCATATGAGCTCCACCCTGCGGCAAGGAGATGATTGCAGGAGAAGTGAGATCCTTGGAGACATACATAACAAGGCATTTGATGATACACAAATAAGATTTGGAGAGAGCATACAACTCAGGATCAGATGTGAGATCAGACAAGTTAGTCGGCATAGTTCAAATGATGGGATCAAGAGATTGTGAGGACATGAGGTCCGAATGAAGAGAGGTGGAGACAATGGGGGCCGGAAGAGGACATGTGAGGTCCAAAGAGGCTTGAGGCATCACCTGAGACTCAGTGGCAGGTGTGGCCACAGGGATGGGTGGGTGGCTGGGGAAAAATTTCAGGTTTAGGCACCTGAGGTGTTTCCCAGATCCCGTTTTGTTCATTTGTAGCAGCAGTGAACTTGCTAGGAGCCATTGTGTCAAAAGCACAGCAGTGAGTGTCATCAGCTCTATAATGTGGGATGGGCAGGGGTGTGTGCACTTGTGCCCAGATTGGTGCTTATTTAATGTCACAGTGTGGTTTAAACCGGTTAAGGAGATCTCTTCCTTTGATAAAAGGAAACTTTTCAAGGTTAGTGATGTAAAAAGATTGAGAATTCAGTTGGTTTGTGTTGACTCAGTTCAAGTGAATTTGGAGAATAAAGTTTGGTCTTTAAGGTTTGAACTATATTATTAATATCCTATGTGTTGTGAACAATTTCACCTGTAGAATTGAGTATAGATGGAATTAATGCTTTTGCCTTTTTACATTATAGGTGATTTGCCAGATGCTTACTTATTTTGTTACTATAATGAAAGTGTTCTTATTTGAGTTGATGGACGAGCAGTTGTATTTTCTGTATATAATATTCTTGAGCTGAGTTTTCAGAATGGCTCAGTTCATTTTGTATTTGTTCACCTAGGGTCGTGAGAATATAAATCTGTCAATTGTTTCATCTTTTGCTCCAAGTTTTTTCAGTTCTTGTTCTTGTTTTGTGTGATGAATATGATATTAGTTTACCTCTAACAACTGCTTTGCCTGTTTCCCATAGTATAGAAAGTGAGGTTTCTGGAGAGTCATTCATCTCCTAAAAGAATGCCCTCTTTTAATAAAACTAATTATAATGGAGTAATGATGTATTGACATTCCATTTTTTACAGGGTTTAATATGGGCTTCAGTATTTAATGTGAAGGAAATGGGAGCACAATTGCTAACTGCTACATTAGATTCCTATATTCATACTATATGTTTCTAATATTCTGAGTCTCTCATGTATGTAGTTGTGGAGGACAAAAATATAGACACCTCTAAATATAATGTAGTCCTGTATAACACCACCTTTAAGTATAACCCCAATAATAAACATATACAGTAATTGAATTTATACATTTATGACAGTTTCTCCTAAAACTGAAACATTTTGAGCTTCATAAACACAGATGTTAAGGCAGAAGTCTTGCAATGAATTGCATACAACTATAGAAGTGTACCTAATAAAGTGTTCGGTGAGTGTTTATTGTGTGGTTAATGGATACATTAATGAAAATAAATCTACTTTCAGGTTCAATGATAGATGTATTATGAATTAAAGGAATTTTTTTACTTTTATGAGAATTGAGAAGCCTTGTTGCCTATATTGTCAAGGTCAAGGTCAAAGTGTTTATTTTTTATATGCACAGTTAGGAAACATGTTTCCCTGTACAATGAAATTCTTACTTTGCCGTCCACATGAATGCCACACAATACAAGTGAAATATAAAGTAGATGAGCAATAACACAAATCTAAATAGGCAGTAAAATCACAAATCTAAGGCACTTTAAAGCAGCAAGTGAAGGGAGCAAATAAAAATACAACAAAAACACAATATAATACAGAGAGAATATACTGTATGCTTACGTGGGAGCCGTGGAGTGTAAATACTCAGCAGTCAATGTGCACTTACGCATGTGCAAAATGAGGATGTAAACAGTACAGATGGAATGACATACATTTCACATTTCTGAGCCTCTGAGCGGAGGGTAGGGGTATAACCAGTCCATGCTGGGGGTGGGTGGTGTCCTTGAGGATGGAGGCAGCTTTCCAATATACCTTGCGGTGGTGAATGCTCTGCAGAGAGGGCAGTGGAGTCCTGGTGATTTTCCCTGCACTCTTTACCACTCTCTGCAGGCGCTTGTGGTCCATAGCAGTTGTGCTGCCATACCAAACAGTGATGCAGCTGGTCAAGATGCTCTCGATGATGCAGCTGTAGAAGTTGCAAAGGATCCTAG